>NC_092817.1:196873298-197005798 GCF_023375885.2 Dermacentor andersoni | reverse complement strand
TTCCCAAATTCTTATCTTCTGATTTAAGCTCACCCAGCATATGAGTTGTGCAGTTCTATTTCTAAGAAAGTCCTTAACCATGTTACAAAGTCCCTTACCTAACCCCATCTCCGAGGGAACGCCAAGTATTGCCTTATGCTTTATACGATCAAAAGATTTTTCCACATCCAATCCCAAAAGAGCTTTCGTATGCACTGGGCTGGCCTGTATAAGTTGGTGTTTGATCAACAGCATAGCATCCTGAGTTGACAGCCCGGGACGAAAGCTGATCAAGTTGTATGGGAAGATGTCGTTCTGCTCAACGTATTTCGTGAGTTGATTTAGGATGACATGTTCCATAGCTTTGCCTAGACATGACGTTAAGGAAATAGGTCACATGTTCTACAGAGTGAGTTGTTTGCCTGGCTTTGGTATAGGGATAGTATTAGCCACCCTCCATTCCTCTGAGTATACCCCTTTTCTCCAACATTCATTGAAATGTTCGGTTAGATAAGAAATTGATTCGTCATCTAGATTTCTTAATATCTTGTTAGTTATTCCGTCAGGTCCAGCCACCGATCTACCATTAAGACTGCGAAGAGCCGCCCTCACTTCACTCTCAGTGAAGTCCCGGTCAAGTTCTTCACATATGCCTCCCGTATATTCGGGGCTCTCGTCTCCTTCGTTTGGTTGTTTAAGTGGGAGATATTTGGCTGCGAGACTGTCTATGATATCCCTCTGTGTTTTATTTTGGCTTTCCTTGTGAACCAACTTAACTATAGCTGTTCTCTTGCTTGTCTTTGTTTCATTCTCGTTGAGCAAGTGCTTGAGGAGGTTCCAGCTACCTCCATGTTTGAGTCTACCATCCGCCAAATTACAGATCTCATCCCACTGTCGCTTCACGAGCTGCCTTCGAGTGATCATGAATTTCTCTGTTTAATTGCACTATTTTTTTCCTTAACCTTCTGTTAAGTCTCTGCGTTTTCCATCTCTGTAATATAGCCTGTTTGGCCTCAATCAGATGCGCCAGCCTGCTGTCCATAGCGTCAATATTTTCCTCTGTCCTGATTTCTTTAGTGGCCTCCTTGACGTCCTCTCTGAGCTGGATGACCCATGTCTGAAGGGGCTCCTGCTCGGCATCTAGAGGCCCCACTTTCCTTCTCTTCGCCCTGATTTTTCTGAACTGATCCCAATCAGTGAATTTGAAGATTCTAGTTTCCTGTCTCGGCGTGCGTATGGTTATGTGTATGATATAATGATCGCTCCCGAGATCCATGTTTGAATTTTCCCAATTGGTTCCTCTTGAGTTGTTTACAAAAGTAAGATCTGGTGTGGAGTCCCTGCTTGTGGACGAGCCACAACGGGTGGGATTCGTCGGATCAGTAATCAAGCATAACCCCAGATTCATGGCAAGACTCCACAGCTCCTCTCCCTTCTTTGTGTTCCAAAATGTATCCCCATGTGTGAAGGGAGCATTAATGTCCCCTCCAATAATGAGCGGGGAGTTTTTGGCAACCGAAAGCACCTTGTTGGAGAGTGCTCTAAACCTCTGTCTCATGTCGTTAGGACTGCTGTAAATATTCAAGCAGAAAATTCTTTGCGTCTTACCTCTGTTCCTTTTAAGTATTATCTCAACTAGAATAAATTCAAACCTGGAATGTCTAAGATGATTATCATGCTCAATGTATGGCAACTTTTTGTCAATTAGAGTCGCCAACCCCCTCCCCATTTTTTTGTCTCTACATATAACCTTGTACCCAGCAAGTTTCCTGCAGCATAATTACCTTTGGCCTGGCCTCAGATGACCTGATCACCTATCGCAGTGCTGCTTTTTTGTGTTGGAACCAGCGACAATTTCATTGCCACACGTTAAATCCATAATTACTGTCCATTGCTATTAAGTGAGGCTGCCTTTCTATTACCCGCTATTTTCCCCTTTGTGATGGCCCCCGACAATCCAGGAATGGACTTTATACTATCCGCCTCCGATGGCAGATAGTCACGTCGCCATCCCCTCGCGCCTCAATTTTCCTGTCTTTTCTCCGCCGTTAGCCTCCATTTCCACAATTTGTCAACTTTAAAGTTGGTTGTTTCCGCTGTCTCTCTTATCGCTTTGTCTCTTTTATTTCACTGAGAGCTGAGAAGACTGAATCATCATCAGAACTCACCGCCCTCTTTTTAGGAGCAGGGGAGCTGGATTCCCCTGGATCATTGCTTTTGCTTACAGGTCTATCTATCTCTACTCTAGCAGGGCAAGACTGCTCTTTTTTACGAAGCTCTAATACCTGCCTGGTCAATTCTTCATTAGCTTTTGCCAAAGAAGTTACTTCTTTAATTAATTGCTCTATTCTGGCATCATTGTCATCACCCACAGGAGGCGCCCCCAGCAACCCTCGCCATACCTTTCACTTTGTTAGCCCAGGTGGTTCCTGGCGTCGTCTTCTCGCCAGGTATTGAGTCCCTTTGCACGAAGCGCACCTGCGCTTCCCTTGACTTGGAGCGCCTTCTCTCCCTGGATTGTGAGCGATGCCTGGATCTGGTGCGACTCCTGGAGCGTGAGTGCTCCCTGTCCTCGGGGCGATGGTTGGGCGCCAGCTGTTGCGCCTCCGACTGCGCTCTTGTCGACGACCCAGTCCTGTTGCGCTCTCTTCGACGGAGTTGTACGACGTAAGGGATTTGAAATCTTTGCTTACAAAAGTTGTCGCCGGTAGGGTGATCGCCTTCACAAAATTTACACTTAGGTACACACAAATGTTCATCTCCTGGGTTGCGAGTTCCACATCCCCTGCACTGAACAGTCAGGTTTTGGACACACATCAGAGAGGCGCCCAACCCTTCCGCAGGTGAAGCAGACGTCGAATTGCTTGCTGTAAAGGTAGCATCTCACTAGTGTGGATCCGTACCTGACAAAATTTGCACTTTGAGTCCGTCGAAAAGTACAATGACCGATCCCGACGTCTTGATGCGCTTAGCAGCCAGCGCAAGCGGGTTCAAGTCATGCACAATATTTCTTGTTATCAATAGCTTGCGAGTCTCTGATGTCCACTCTTCGTATGACGCCTTTTGCATGTGGGGCATGTGGTGCCTCTTCGTATGCACTGACCTCGTATTCCGCTTCCATAATCTTGAAAGACTTGATTCTAACGTACTTCGCAGCATGTTCGGGCTTAGGCGTGCTGACTACGATGATATTTTGAGTGAAGTTCGGGCAGACAACTTCTTCACGGGCCTCCTCTTCCGTTAGGCCGGAGGCCTCGATGACTGCGGAACCAATCGTGGTGGTTCTCACCTTGTTCAAATCGAGCCTTCCTCGAGGTCGTGTAATGATCTTTCTGTGCTCCTCGGGCAGTTGAGGCATCCTCGAAGCTTTGATAATCCGATTCTTGGCCATTCCACCGACGGCGGTTCCCTTGACGCCATGCTCTCGCTGATTACGTGGCAATGTGCTCTCCTCATCCACAGCCTTTGTGCTAGCTCGTGATCTTCGGCCAGCCACTACTTGCCAGCCGAAGTCATCCTGAGCATTGTTTCCTTCATTTCCAGCAAAATCTTCATCTTCCATGTTTGTATCCGCCATGCCTGCGGGCAGGTGGGCTTACTAGGCCCAACAAAGGTTCTACTCCTCACTACGCTTAACTCCGCTAAGCTCAACCCGGCGTGTAGGAGCAGAATAAGTTCCGTAAGATTGTGAAAATACGAGCCCCGCCTCGAATCTTGGTGTCAGTCGATTCGCCGTCGCTTCGCGGATCCAGTGGTATGCTTCTCTGCGTTGTACTCTCAAAATTGGCGAGCGGAGCATGGAAAAAGAAAAAGACGGAGCCGATGCTTCCACGTCTGCACTGCTTGGCGCTTGTTTTTCCTCCGTTAAATTAGGCGCATAAAAAATAATAATAATAACAAGGAAGTTAACAATTTTAACATTGGAATTTAACAGTAAACGTTTTGTGTTTGGAGAGAAAAAAAATATTCAGAAGAAAACCGGGTATCAGAAAGAGAAAATATTAATAAAAAATTAATAATATATAAGAAATAAAAGAAAGCTATGGTGGGGAGAAGGAACAATCAGTCTAACATGAGAATCGATTGGCTTCAATGAGGTAATTTTGGATTGCCAAGCAAACATTTCTGTGACGCGACCCAAAAATGGAGGCTCCAAAAGATAGGATCGCAGGCACTGATAAATTTATACCAATAGTGCGAAGCGGGATTTGCAGTAGTCGTTTTCTTATAACAGAAAAACGCCTGCAAGACAACAAGAAATGGTCTATTGTCTCCGCTTCGCCACAGAATGAGCATAATGGTGAGGGAACCAGACCAGACCTGTGGAGATAGAAGTTCAACGCAGGCATATACGGCAGCGCAGCCTCGTGATGGACACTTCAATTTTTCGTGTTCGGCAAAAATCTCTGTGCCAAGGGTATAGGAGATGTCGGTAATACACAGGAGTTGGTAATTGCGGAGCCTGATACTGCCTGCATAATGGCACTCCTGCGAAATCTAGCAGCAGTAACATGAGCAGTCAAAGGTCAGTATTATAAGGGAGAATCGGGCCACTTATCGATGCCTTGGCTAGAGAGTCTGCAATTACATTTATAATTAGTCCTTTATGACCAGGCACCGAAATCAAACGCACGCTTCTCGCCTTTTTAATACCGAGCGCAAATGCGACTTCTTCTTCTTCACTGCGCCTTGACACAAACGCTCATGCCTACACACGTTGTCCTCTTCTTCATCTGAGTACTGGCGCGGAAATATAAGTAATGACGGCGTCCGGTCTCGGTGCACGAATCCATTGTTTGCTGAGCGCACTGCTTGGCGGAGCATCTACGTTGTGAAGCCATTCTGAAACATATGTCACATATACCTGCTTTCAATGACCTATATTCAAACGGACGTTTCACTTCTCCACGACGTTACGTTACGGGCAGCATTGGTGACCTTGCACTTCCAGGCAGCTTTCATTAAAGAAATCATCCGCGCAATAATTCGCTGCGACCAAAATAACTAATTAAACGTGTGCTTCTTCACTTGAGGGTTTTTGTAGCAATTACGAAATTGATGGCGGACGGTCCCGAAGACAGTCTGCTCAGCAGAAACTGGAGAGTCTTAGAGGTCCGCTCCGCCCTGGCCTGTGTAGCCTAACGAATTTGCGTGCAGTGCGCATGCGCGCGACGCATGCGTAATGCAAGGCAGAGCACCCTGCAGCGGCTACGCTGTCGATCTGACTTGGTGGACCGTGCTGGTGCGTCCCCTTGGCCGTTTTGCAGCCAAGCTTTTTGCGGGTCGCACGCGACTTTGGGAGGCGCGATTGTGAATAAAAAAATGCGAAATCAACGCAGTTCTCTGCAGTGCCAAAGAGCACGAGATGTCAGCGACGCTAAGGCAAAAACTGTCGACTAGCACCACTTTGGAGACATCCGACCTGAAAATGGATTTCAAAATACGTGCGCCTTTCCATGAAGTTTTCTAAATGTAGTGGTGATGATTCCCAAACCCGGCAAAAAACTCCAAATTGAAAATCTCAGACCAATTTCGCTTACATCATGCCTAGGCAAGCTGTACGAAAGAATAGTAACCCGAAGAATCCAAACGCATCTTGAAGACGGAGGATGGTACCCCAACACCATGTTCGGCTTCAGGGCAAACTTGTCTACCCAAGATATCTTGCTACAGCTAAAGGAAGAGGTACTCGAGACAATGCCGAAACACGGGGAAAACGTGGTCATGGCCATCGACATCAAGGGAGCCTTTGACAACGTGTCCCACGCCGCCATTATGGAGGGGATCAACACCACTAATTGCGGGAAGAAAGTCCATGACTATATCAGAAGCTTCCTAGCCGACAGAACAGCGACAGTAGACCTGGGAGACCTACGGAGGGACGCCTTTCAAACGCCATGCAAGGTCACTCCGCAGGGCTCAGTAATCCCGCCAGTACTCTTCAACATAGCGATGGTCAACCTTACCAAGAAACTTAGCAAAATCCAAGGAATCAGTGACGCAATGTACGCGGACGACATAACGATATGGACTACTCAAGGCTCCCTAGGGGATAAACAATTAAGAGGCACTACAAGAAGCTGCCACCTGCATCGAAGAATACACAAAGCAAAGAGGCCTCAGATGCTCCACGGAGAAATCTGAACTCCTCAGGGTGGGCAGACACCCCACTGATGCCCCGCTCGAAGTAAGGCTAGAAGGACAGAACATCCCGGAACAAAAGATGATTAGAATCCTCGGCATGTGGCTGCAAGGAAGCCGGAAATGCAGCCACACAATCTGCCTGCTAAACAAAGCAGCAGGACAGGTGGGCCGAATGATTAGCAGAGTGGCACACACGGGATATGGCATGAAAGAGGAGGACACACTCAGGTTGGTCAACAGCCTGATAGTCGGCCGGGTCACATACTCACTGCCGTACCATGCACTCACCAAAACCGAAAAAGAGCAAGTGGAGATCATCCTCCGGAAAGCGTATAACACAGCTCTCCACCTCCCAAGGAACACATCCAACGACAAACTCATGCAACTTGGAATCAGCAACACTTTTGAAGAACTAAGGGAATGCCAGCTCGACGCACAAGTACGAAGACTCAGCAATACAACAACAGGAAGGGCACTCCTGACAAAGCTAGGTCGGGAAGTAGAAAAACCACAAAGTAGCAGGGCCACAATACCAGACCCACTAAGAAAGAAACTACGAATACAACCTATCCCTTGCAACATGGACCCAAACCTCCATGCGAGTCGGAGACAGGCTAGGGCAGAGTTTTACGAAAAGACGATGGGACATCGGGACAATACAGTCTATACCGATGCGTCCCTATACTCACAAGCACACAAAAACAACGCGGCAGCGGTAGTAGTAAATAATCAAGGAGAATTAATCACAGGACTCACGGCCGAGGTGGCTAACATAACCGAGGCAGAGGAAATTGCTGTTGCACTGGCAGCGGAAGAAGGTTATAGAACAGGAATATCCCTCAATATTCTAACAGATTCACAAGAGGCGTGCCGGAGCTATATAAGAGGCAGAATTAGTAGCACGGCGCTCAAGATCCTCAGCAGAGTTCCAATCGCTGAGGGACAACCCACACATAGCATTATCTGGATACCAAGCCACGCAGGGATCAGGGGCAACGAAGGGGCGGACAGCCTAGCTCGAGGGATGACCAGCCGAGCAGGAACGTCAACCGCCCCAGAGGGGCCACGGATCAACTGCGGGAACAGCTATTCAGAGCTATTAAACCTCTATAAGGGGCTAAGATATCAATATCCCCCACCACATAAAGCATTAACAAAGGAGGAGGCCGCAGGATGGCGGAGACTGCAAACGGGCACCTTCCCAAACTTACACATACTAAGTAGGATGTTCCCCACGCAGTATAGCGCAACCTGTCCGTGGTGTGGAGCTAAACCAACATTATACCACATTACATGGGAGTGTACAAGAAACCAGGCATTCCACAAACACAAAACACCAAGTGCGGAGCAATGGGAGAGCTGGCTCACCAGCCGCGAGCTAGAGGCTCAAAGAGCTCTAATAGCGCACGCGTGCGAGGCGGCCCGGCTCAGTGGAGCCCTGGACTAGGGGCCTATCCATGGCTGAAGAGGACCCAAGCTTCAAGAATGAAAACTTCGGCCTCGACCCGCTAAAACCTTAAAAGACTCAATAAAGTTTTCCATTCCATTCCATTCTAAATGTCTCCCACTAGCTGTTCCGATGCATCCTCACTGGAACGCCATCATATTTTTTGAAAGAATTGAATTCTGGGGTTTTTGCGTGCGAAAACCACGATTTGATTATAAGGCACGCCGTAGTGAGGAACTCCGCGTTAATTTTGACCACCTGGGGGATCTTTAACGTGCGCCCATTGCACGAGACAAGGGCGTTCTTTTTTTTTTTTTTTTCCATTTCGCCCATCATCGAAATGCAGCCACCGCGGCCTGGATGCGATACCGCTGCGCAACACCACAGACGCTCACCGCCGCGGTTAACGCCCCTTTTTTTTCTTTTTGGCTGACTTTGGGAATGCATGTGTCGAAAGTTGCGCAAAGTTGCTCCTGCTATAAGTATAGGCGCTATCTGACTACTTCTTGAACTTCCTGCTGCGGTAGCCCAGGCGTGCGTTGCGCTTCTGAGCTCGACACGGCGGGTTCGATACAGAATCGCGGCGGCCGCGTTTCAGGCGGAATGCAAGATCGCTCGGGTGCATTGGTTGTGACAGTGTTAAGGAAGGCCAGGTGATCGAAGCTAATCCGGAAGCCCGGAACCCCATATTCAGATCGAACGGCACGTAAAGCTCTAGAATCTAAGTTTTTAACTGTTTATTTATTTATTTATTTATTTATAGATACTGCGATCTGAAATGAGATCATAGCAGGGTGGGTATACATGGAAATGTACAAGCATGTAAATACATACAAAATTCATCACATATGCAGGCATTTTCAGACATTGGTGAGGAACACATAAAATACAAGAAAAAAAAAACGTACAAGCAGATAACGCACACGAATTCATAACATTTGCAAGCATTTTTCAAACATTAATAAGGAATTCTGGGTAACAATATCAGAATTAAGATTACTTCAGTCTGTTATTGTCCTAGGAAAAAAAGAATATTTGAAACATTTATTCCGTGAGTTCATGGGGCTTATCGATAAAGCATGCCTTCGTCTCGTGTTATAACCTGATGAGTAAGTAAAGAACTTGGAAGTGTTAACCTTATAATGGCCGTTTACAAGTTGAAAGAGGAACTTTAATCGACAGATACGGTTGCGCACAGTCACCCGGGGTAATCCACTGCGTCTTACGAGCTCACCAACAGACGCGCGGCCGTATAAATTAAAAACAAACCTAACTACCTTATGCTGTACACGTTCCAGTTTTTTAATATTGGTTAAAGTGAATGGGTCCCAAATAATTACGGCATATTCCAACAACGGACCAATGTAGGAATTGTACGCCAGTAAACGAACACCAGACGTACATGATTTCAGTGAGCGCCTCAAGAAAAACAGTTTACACAAAGAATTTGCAACAACAGTATCTATGTGCTTCGTCCAGGAAAGCTCATTGGTTATCCATAGGCCCAAATATTTGTACTCTCTTACCTCTGATAGAGATACGTTGTCAATATTACATGCAAATTGAAGAGATTCTTTCTTATGTGTGATTCTCATAAAAACAGTTTTTTCAATATTAATAGACATTTGCCATTGTTCGCACCAAGCAGTGACCTTTGCCAGGTCATTATTTAGACGCACCTGATCATCACCAGATGATATCTTTTCATACAAAATACAGTCATCTGCGTAAAGTTTCACGGAAAGTGAAAGTTCTGCGACTATGTCATTTATAAATAATAGAAATAAAAGTGGTCCCAAAATGGCGTAGGGAACTGTTCAGGTTCAATTTCGAAATTGGAACACGAACTGTAATCTGAACATGCTAGCATTAGGGAATACTTTTAATTACTCACATGGACATTCAGGGAAAACACGGGGAAGGCGGGAGATGGAAAATCAAGGCGAGGCCAAAACGAGAACAAAGTGAAAGCAGGAGCCAGCGTTTCGAAAAGTGGACTTGTCTTCTTCTAGGCGACATATGCTTTACATATGCTATATGTCGACATATGCAAGGCGTCATATAGCATATGTCGCCTTGAAGAAGACGAGTCCACTTGTGGAAACGTCGGCTCCTGCTTTCACCTTGTTCTCGTTTTGCTCATCACATGGACATTGCGATTTGTAGTGAAAAAAATGTCCGCCGCTTCAAGTGGTCCACCTGGACAAGTCGAATTGCACTATATATGTTCCATGCATGCATTAAAAAAATGCCAAAGAAGGAAAGAACACGCCTTGTTCTAGGACATTCCAAATTCGTTGCACCAAATTAGAAGAGTTATTATACCTTGTTTTTGGAAACGTAAATAAACAATTCAATTCCTCCATTCGATGCTCCACCTCGACTCGTAGTAATAAAACGTATACTGCATTTCAATGCTAATAAGGAGACCAGGAGCTGCGTACGCTAATAGAAGGTCACGTGGTGGACCTCTTTATGCAGCTTCACGTTCTTGCCGCGTGGGGCGCCAATGGTCATTTTTCGGGATTTTTAGGGATGAATGAAATATATAAATCAACGTTTAATGAGAAAACATGGCTCATTTTAGCCACTACGATGGGGAATCATTCCATCAGCGAGGTTATCTCGATTCATGCTCTGAGCGGTTGTCTGTCCCTTTAATGACTATCCACAAAGATCACTGAACGAATAGTTTGTAAGCAGGCTCTGTCGGCATCTACATTAATGCACTGGAATGAACGTGCATTCGTTTCTCAAGCACCTTCACGCTGAAGGTCAAAAGGCTGAATTGATGGAGGAGCGTCATATACCCCCTTAAAGGGCCCCTCACCAGGCCCCATAGCACTTTTGGTTATACGCTGGAAGTTGTTACATGTCCTCTAGGGAGCGTTCTGCCGCAAAATTTTTCAAATCGGCTCATTAATAGCCGAGATAGAAATATTTCAGTGCCGCGAACCCACGATTTCAGCAGGCGGGCTCCACCACCAAGCAAGACATTCTCTCCACTCGCCCCGTCTAGTCTTCGCAAACGAAATTCATTCCCGGCGTTCTCCCATACCAGCCCTCGAGGATCTCGTGACGCATACGTCACAGGCCCCGCGTTCATTTTTTTTCTCCTCACTTTTTTTTTCCTGACATGACTAGCGGTATAATTCAGTGCTACACGAATACTGAGGTAGAACAAGCGGATCGCAGAGCGTGATCATGCGTTAGAACACGGTAGAAAATGACATAGTTTCGGTACCTGCGCACTTGACCACACGGCCGTAGAAACAAGCAGACGAAGCAAAAGTACCCTTGCTTTCGTGCAAAGTAAAACAAAAGGCACGCAGAGATTCCTTTTGTGTGTTTTATTATTTCTCTAAACTTCAATTCGTCAATTCAAGCAACAGATCGCACAGATAACAGATATTGTCTTGCATAATATTCGAAGTTCATCAAGGAGGAGTGGGACTCGCTTCTGCGTAGCCCCGCTCTAGAAAAGCAAATCCTGGCTGTCCGGCGTGCCCGCGACCGGGCCGATGTGCTAGACCTGCCGGTCACGACGTGGGACTAGCCGGGTGCGCGACGAGTTCGCGTCCTCGCCGGACCTGCAATAAAGTTTCCTCACTCACTCACTCACTCACTCACTCACTCACTCACTCACTCACTCACTCACTCACTCACTCACTCACTCACTCACTCACTCACTCACTCACTCACTCACTCACTCACTCACTCACTCACTCACTCACTCACGTGTCACCACGAGTGACGCCACATAGCGGGCCCGATTACGTAGGCGCAGGAGCCCGACTACGTCACCATCCCTCTCTGGGCGGATATCACCACATTGGATCTACTTAACAAAGACGAGGGACTATAACGACGCCCTCTGCAAAATTTGTAAGCAAGAAGGTACGCTAGACCATATAATATGGGAGTGTGCTGGCTCCCCAGGGGCCAAGGAAAACATTGACAGTAGAGAAGACTGGGAGGCCTTGCTTGCTCCAGAGCGAGGCTGAAGACGACCAGCGTCGAGCAATCCGCCTGGCCGTTGAGGCCGTGAAGACTCACCGTCCTCAATGCGTGGGGACTACTTCGTCCTCCCCGCCTACCTACGTGTAGGTTAAGAGGCGGGCACCCCAGCTCGGTGGAACAATAAAGTTTTCAATCAATCAATCAATCAATCAATCAATCAATCAATCAATCAATCAATCAATCAATCAATCAATCAATCAATCAATCGCCGCGAGTGAAGAGGCAAACGACGTTTGAAATCAAACGACGAAGAGAAATCTGAGTTAGAGCCACTATCGCACCGCCGTAAACTAGCCAGCGTTGGACTTTTTCATAAGTTTTTCTACAGTTCACTTAATCATGTGCCATACATCATTCCACCCGCAAGAATATCATAACGCGCTCCGTCATCCGCTCCAAGTTTTAAAACCACGCTCACACACAACTACCTTCTCTGCTTCTTTTTTTTCTCGAACAGCAACTGATTGGAATGCCCTTCCCCACGAAGTTGTATATACTGATAATCACCATGTGTTCATTGCTGAGGTTGCTTCAATTTTGTCAAATTAATTGCCTTTTGTACAAATTCATCATCGACCATACGTTTGTCGATTGTATGTAATGTTCTACCTTTATTCAAATGTTCCACTAGTTACTGAAGTAAATTGTCCATTGCCCCTGTTTCTTCTCTTCGGCCAAAATAACTGCTGCTTTTTTCTTCTAATTGACAATTTGTCACGAGTCTCTGCTTGTTTATACAGGGTATCTACCACTTTTGAAATGTTTCATTTGTTGTAATGTTGAATTGTTGTTCCAAGATGTACCCTACCCTTTATGTAACACCCCTGATAAAGGGGCCTTTAAGGAAATAAACTGCCCTGACCTGACCTGACGTTCGGATTGACATTTCAGGCCTTTCCGCGTCGGGTAGCGATGTAATTCTTTACAAACACCATCGTTGGCGCGCATTGTACGATCTGCGATTGTCAGCTCAAAATGGCCAGACCTGGTGAGGGGCCCTTCAAAGGAGTACTGGCACAAAATTTTGGAGTTGAGATAAAGCGTGAGATCCCTTTATGTGGACACATACACATCGTCTGCAATATATCAACGGCGAATATAGCTTAGAACATATTTAAAATCAATCTTAATATACGTGCGCGCAGCCAACCGCAAAACGCAGGAGCTCGCGACATCGACATCAAGGCAGCATTGTAAACAACCGAGAACACGCTACGTCACGAATCTTTGTTGGCTCCCATGATGCTTGCATCTGCTCTTTTTCTCAGTTGTTGCTCGTAGTGGTACGCTCCCCGTGTCTCTGCAACTGCAGAATTAAGCGGCAGTTTTTGTCGTTCGACGCCGATTTGCCGTACCTTGTCACTGGACGTGGCCGCAGCGAAGGTCTTGAGGTTAGTCCTCGCTGTCGCCGGCCGCAATAACCGAATCACTGCTTTCTAATGGGTCGGATCGAAAGTGATTGGCCACGTGTAATAGGCGGTGACTCCCGCCTGCAGAAACGCGTCGCCGCTGGACGGCGAAAACGAGGATGACGACGGTGGCGAGGACATCGCAAAGCGCGTGCAGGCGTAGCAGACGAAGTACCAACATAAAGCTCGCGCGCGCGTCAGATGTTTTCGCGATCACGTGCCCAGCTGTATTTACATTCCTTCTCTGGCCCATCTCGTTGCTCTCTGAAACCAAAACTTGAACTGGTCGCTATAAATAATTGCCTGTCGTGCTCTGAAGTAAATGAGGTTTCGTGCCGTGATTACTGGGTCATTAGCTACTTATTAAAGCAGAAAAAACCAGACTGAAATTTATTGGAGTACTCCTTTAAGGGGAGCATATACAATAACTGTACTTGGTGGTAAGAAGCCTTTACACAAGTCTTGCTTGCATGCGAGATCCCAATATTTGGAGGAGTCTGGATCAGCTTGAGAATGTGGGAGGTTAATCACGAACGCTCAATGCTTTGAGCAGCACCGAGCAAAAATTACTACGCAGCAAAAGTTGTACATGTATTTGAAGCGTAAAATTAGGGCACGTATGTCCCGTAGGAAACAGGAAGCGTTCTGCCGCTTCCCGACTGGGCTATCTATAAAGCCGTGCTGTTTACGGTTAAGCTCCGTCGAGAGCCCCGCTGCTCGTGTGTCGGAAGTCGTAGTTCCCGCGGTAAACCTTTTCCGACTGGACGCGCTGCACGGCGATGACGTCGCCCTGCCACTGGTCGGAGGCCAGCACGTGACCCTGCTTCTTGAGCCACCAGAGCACGTCCTTGTCCGCGGTCTTCTCGTACCTGACAACGTTCTCTGGCAAGAGGTGGTTGTGCAGGCGACCGGCGTCAATGGCCTCCTTGACTGTGTGCTGCATCCATAGGGTCCTCACCACGACCTGCGTCAAGGCGGAGGTGCATTTCGTCCCGCCCAGCGCCGACCCGACGAAGAGCACGTCGCCAGATCGGTCGACTACGATAAGGGGCGTCAAGGAGGACATGGGACTCTTGCCTGGTGCGATGTCGTTCTCCTTTCCCGCCGGGAAGCCGTAAACGTCTGCAGTACCCTGCGTCGAGAAGTCGTGCATCTGGTTGTTGAGAATGATTCCAGTTGAACTGGACGCAACCAGTGCTCCGAAAGGGGTGTTGATGGTGCTCGTCATCGCAATAGCGTCACCGTCGGGCGCTACGATGACAAGCTGGCCCGAGCCGTGGTCTTCCGCGCTCACGGAGTCGAGGCCATAATCCTCCACATTCGGGTGAGGCTTGCTGCTGATCTTCTGCGCGATCTCCGTGGCCCTGTCCGGACTCATGATGGAGCTAATGAGCGAGGACACCCTCGGCACCTTCCGCAAGTCACCCATCTTCGGGCGTGTCCCGTAGGCAAACTTCAGGGCTTCGACCACACGATGCGCGGACAAGACGTCGTCGGGCAGAAGGCCGGCATTACTGCGAAAGTTGTCTATGATGGAGAGGGCGAAGGCCGTTAACACTCCGCCCGAGGGCGGCAGAGGCACAAGTACGCGTTCCTCATTGGACAGCTGCAGGCTCTGCACTCTCGCCACCCACGGTTCGTAATTCTTCAAGTCGGTCAGGGTGATGTGCTCGTTGCCATACTTGTTGATGTCGCCCAACATGGCTTCAGCCAACGGGCCTGTGGACAGAGAACTCCCCTTCAGCGGGTTGTCAGAGATGTTCTTGAGCGTCTGGGCCAGCACCTTGTTGTGGAAGATGTCTCCTTTATCAAAGAATTTTCCCGTCTTTGCGTTCATTAACATTTGCCTGAGCGTCCTGGTATAGTCGTCGCTGATGGCCTGCGAGTGCTCCTGGATGACCTGGGCAAATTCCGCGCTGACCTCGAAGCCGCTATCGGCGTACTCGATGGCCTTCGCGAAGAGCTTGTTCCAGGGGACATTCGTGCCGGTCAAGTTGAGCAGCGCCTCGTAGCCGCGCAGTTCGCCGAACACGGCCACCGCCGTGAAACCATGGAGAGATTGGTTGGCTCTCTCCCGGTACATGTCCGGAAATGCGCTGGCCGGAGCCACCTCCCTGGCCACGATGGCTCTGGCCTCCTGACTTTGCCTGTTGTAGTACGTGGCGATGAAGCCGCCGCCCAGGCCGCACCGGTAGGGAAGCACGACGCACAAGCACAGCATGGTGGCTACGGCCGCGTCGCCCACGGTTCCGTTCATGTCGAACATCCTCCTGGCCTCCGACTTGCATAGCGTGTCGCCGGTGACGGCCACCCACTTGGCGAACGAGGCGGTGGGCGTGGGCGACACGTACCGGGGCTGCCGTGGTGCGCCGCTCCGGCGCATGAACACAGTGACGTAGAGGACGAGGCTCAGGAAGAACGCGGCCATCACCGCCAAGCCGAGCAGCACGATGGACAGCTGCAGCTGCCTCTTGCGGCGCGTCTCTTCCGTCACCGGCCGGGAAATGCCGCCACCGCTCGTGGTGTACGACTTGTATTCGTCGATTCGGCTCATCTTGCGGCTCATCTTGCGGGATATCTTCGTTTGCTTGGTCTCTTCCGCATCAGGCGGCTGCGGCGGGGAGGCGCCCTTCGTGGGGCTCTCTTCTTTGAGCTGCAGCGACGGACCCTGCGCCTTGGCGGCGTCGGCAAGCTCGTCGTCAGCCTTGCGGTGGTGCTGCTTCCGCTCCTTCCGCTCCTTCTCCATGCGCTCCTTGCGCTCGACTGCGAACGACTTGCGCCGGTTCATTGTCGTTTCCTATGAGACAGCCACTGCTGCGCTATCCTGTCGGCGCTGCTCGCGTGCTCTTCTTCCCATGCAGTGGCAGTTACCCACTACTTCGGACAGGGTGGTCATCTAGATGTCCCAATTAGCGTGAACCTCGGCATAATGCACGTGCGTGATTATTGCTAGTGAAATAATAAATAATGCAAACGTCAGAAGAATGTTAAGATCATTTTACATATCCTGGGGAATAATAATTTCGAAAAGCACGAATAAGGAGAAACAAAAGCTGACAGTCACTTTAGCATACGCAAAAGAGGATGAAGGCGAAAGCCTGCACGCTCACGAGGCATTCATTACATTACTTCAGAGAGGTACTACTGTCTTTCGGAGCGTCTGTGCTTGGGCACTCAGACAGGAATGTGTGCTTCGCCTTAGAAAAATTTATTATTGAATCAAACCGATTTCATTGATGACCGTATTATTCTATTCATTCCTCCTCTATTGCCTCATTGATATATTATAGATAATTATTTTTTTCCTCTACGTAGCATGACAATCTACTGAACCGTTTCGATTTTTCCTCGCCTAAATTCATGTAACAAAATTTTAGATTTTTACCTCCATTTTCTGAACAAATAAGCAAAGTCTGCCCGACTCTTGGCCAATCCCCGCGAGTGGGTAAGCGCCAATCTCATCAAGGACATCATCATCATCATCGCTTCAGAGAGAGAGAGACATTTTCATTCGAATGCGTTGTTACTTCCTATTGTTTTCTCCCAAAAAGGTCATGGATTCGATTGCGTTAATTAACTCTACCTTAATTAACTGTGCCCTAGATAAGTTCTCCCTAATTAACACCAAAGGTCGTGGATTCGACTCTCGACCTTCGCGATGTCAATTGGAATCCACCTTGGCGATATGGCCGGTTCGTCCTTATCTCCAAATTGGTTCGCTTGAATTTTGATGCCAAAACGCTGAACAACGTATTTTTCGACTCATGAGCCATCTAAGGCTTTCGCCTAAATATTTTTTTTCGAAAATTTAACACGGTAGTCATTTTGTCTCACGAGTAAAGTCATAAGTGACGATACGGGGGTCCCTGTGGCTAAAGCCCGGCGAAGACGTGTCAAGGGAGATAATGACCGGCACCTTTAAGAAAGGCTTAAGCTGGCCAGACAGAAAGAGCCGGTTGTTGTTTTTGTTATTGCCTCAGAATAGCGGATGTTGGCACTGCGCGTTGGTCTCGAGCTACTTCTTCTTTTGCGCAGAAGCCACCTAGCCACAATGGAGGATTGACCGAGGGATAGGTGGGACAAAGACGATGTGCGTCTAAACTGTGCAACACATCCACAAGGCACGTGCGGCCCCACAGAGGGCCCTGGACACTGCGGCCGCCTACTTGTGCAGCATCGGCCTTACCATCTCAGCCAGGAAGACCGAGGCCTTGCTGCTGCATCTCAGAGCAGTAGCCCACCGCTCGGCAGCCCGGCTGCGCTTGGAGGACGTCCAGATCCCATGGAGCAAGGCAGTCACCTACCTGGGGCTGCGCATTGACCATCGGCTGACCTGGCTGCCGGCTACCAAGGCCCTCTGCGCCCAGACGATTCGGGTCCGCAAGGCGATCTCACAGCTCCTTGCCCATGGAAAGTACTGTACCACCAGGTGGGCCCTGCACCTCATTGAAGCTGCAGCCACTTCACGGCTACTGTATGCCCTCCCTCTTGTGGCGCTGCCTTCACCCCGCCTACGGAAACTGGAGCTGCAGCACCGGTCAGCAATACGGCTCTGTCTTGGCGTTCCCCGAACATCACAAGGGGCCGCCACTTTGGCTGAGGCAGGTGCCTGGCCTCTGTCATTACTCTTCCTGCAACAAGGGCTACGACACATTGATCGCCTCCACCATGCCGCAGATGGTCAAGCACTCCTGACCCGCCTACGCTCCCGGCCAGCATCACACATGGGACGGCTGTGTGGCCTCTATAAGGAAGTCATAGGGGACACGCCTGCAAATGCTGTACAGGCTCGCCCACCACATCCACCACCAATCCCTATCTCGACGGAGCTGCCAGGTGTCTCAACGAACCGTTCCCCAACATGTGCCCTACAGCAGACGGCAGCCTCTCCCCTCCAAGAGAGACTTGGGGACCACCTTCATACCTTTGTCGATGGATCCGTGATACCGTAAACGGGCTCATCCACAACAGCTTGCGTTGCACCGGCCCTACAAAAGAGCAAGCTGTGCCGCCTCCCGGGACATGCAATCTCTACCGCAGCAGAGCTAGCAGGACTCCATCTTGCTGTGGACCTACAGTCAGAGGAGCTACCAGCGACCCCGGCAGCCATCTTCTGCGACTCCAAGGCGGCGCTGCTCTGCCTGCAGAACCCTGACAGGGCTAGTCTTAGGGTTCCGCTGCTCTCTTCAAGACTGACGGCCCTTCAGGACGCAGGATGCTCACTATCCCTGCATTGGCTACCGCCACACCTGGGGATCCCGGGCAATGAAGAGGCGGACACTCTTGCAAAGAGTGCCCACCACTCAAGCGTCCCCCTCAGCCCTGCTGTAACGGCCGCAGACTTCTCGAGACACAGGCTGCGCCGGCACATCATCGCCTGCCACCCGGACAAACGGGTATCCCTGGACCGGCCTCCACGGCCTCTTCCACAGCACGGTCTCCCACGAAGGGGCGCCTCGCTGCTGCTCCGACTGCGAGTTGGCTGCTACTGGACGGCAGCCCGCCGGCACCGCCTTGGGAAAGCCACCTCGCCAGCCTGTGCCTCCTGCGGTGAACCAGAGACTCTGGAGCACCTTCTGCTGGCCTGCCCTGCTCACCTGCAGCACCGCGGCAGACTTCTGCAGGAGTTCCACCGCTTGGGGCTCCCATGTTCACTACAGGAAGATATCCTCTTCCCCTGTCGTAATCAGCTACCAGCCTTCCTAAGTGTCGTCGAGTACCTCGAATCGTCGGGGCCCTCGGCGAGACTATAGGAAATTTCGACAAAGACGGATAGCCTCACGGCCATCCCACCACCTCGGGCTTCCTGATCCGCACTACTTCGCTTCTGCTGGGCCACCTCTTATACGGTCTACCTCCAGCCTACCCCTCCGGTCGAACCCACTGGGCCCTCCCGGCCGGGCTGCTCTGATGCTGCTAGAATGACCCTCTACCTTTCTCCCTCCTACCCTCTCTCTCTTTCAATCCCATCTCCCCCACCCTGCTGGCGCTGAGCCGTGCTCCCGCTTGGGTTGCAGAAGATTGTGCTAGCCTTTCTTCCTTCCCCACAAGAACCACTTCTCTCTCTCTCTCTCTCTGGGTGACGTGGCAGCTTGAATTGGGGCCGAGCAACACAAAATGCTGTCCTTATACAGTGCGGTCCACTGTTGAATGAAGTTGCAGAGCCCGTGCGAGTTTTTTTCCGTCAGGCAAGTGTGACAAAATCGCAGGTCTTTGCAGCAGGTTACTTGCACGTAGTTGGAGCTGGTACCCTTTTTGCGCACCTGTGCAAGTGCACTGCCATAGCTTGAGCCGGCGCCTGCAGTTAGAGCACAGAAAGATGATAGCCGCCACATTTTTACTGTGTTCCCTCTAACAGTGGACAAACACTGCACCTTCTGGCAACACTGTTGTAGTACAGTGGCCACGTTGAACATTTACAGCAACAGATTTCTACTTCGTAAGCGAAAAAAAAAATAAAGAAAGGTCGGGACTGAAGTGAAAGACAGTTTCCCTTTTTTTTATATTCGCGCATGAGCCACAGTGTTGGTCGTTAGCGTGACGTCAGAAGTTTACAGTATTTTTGCATACTTGGGCCATTCTGTTTATCTATATATATATATACTCGTAGCAACTGACTAGGTTGATTCATTTGTTCCTTTTGTTTTAATACACTATAGTGATTGTTTATTGAGGTTCAATAAACAATCGGTGCTGGTTCAAACTCATGACTTCACGAATAGCTTGCGCGGGAAGCCTGTGCATCGTTTTTGCGTATTGTCTCGCTTAGCAGGGCTCCCGATCTTGATCGCTCAACGCCTCGCCGCTGCGTGTGCGCCGAACGCTAAGGTTTCGCTTTGGGTTATCGTTCGCCCCTACAAGAAAGAGCGGCACGTCCAGAACCACCCCGCGAGCGAACGGTGGTGGCAGGGCACTTGTGGTCTACGAATGTCACTGAGCGCAGCGCGCAGAAGACTTCTATGGCTAATAGAAAAAAAAAAGACATGACCATCACGGGAATTAAAAGAAGCGTTCATGCATGTGAGGCCAGCGTAAGAAAAACGCGCCGCGTCATAAGAGACCTATAATCGCAGTTTCCGAATCGCTGGTGGATATGATTTCGATATTTTGCAGCTCTACAACCGTAGCGTGAACTGATACTCGCTGTATACTTGTTGGCTACTTTGTGGTACAAAGTGACGACAGTTATTTCCCAGCTTACTTAGCAGTGCACAGGGGTGCACGCTCAAGGGAAGGCAAATATTGAGATTTCAGTCGGTCTTCTGACTGGGTCTGGTAGAAAATGTGAATTGGCGCATGTGATTGCATGCAGCTGCTTACTAGAGCTTTGGCCCGCTATCTGCTACCGTGAGGCGCGAGTCCTCCTGCCGCTGCGGCTGCCATACGGGCACACCGCGCCGGGCCAACTGCGCATGCGCCATCTCTCTCGACTCTTCTTTCGCGGCAGCGAAGGTGGCGCGAAAATGGAGGTGCAAAAGAAGAAAAGCGAAAAAGAAAGAGAGAGATAGAAGGAAAATTGTGCAGATTCCACCCGCTGTGGCAATTTACATGATGCGAATCATTTTGCGCGTACCTGGTAGCTGGTACCTGGTAGTACCTGGTACCTCGGTAGCCATGGCTACCGAGCATCTTGTCTGGGGTCCCACAGGGCGATACCAAGTTGACCAACGTGTTTGCGTATAAATTGAGTAGTTGTTTTGTGCACGTGGTATGTGAGGACAGCATCACGACGACGGCAACTGTTGAAGACGACGTACGGCGGCAATGGCATGATTTCTACGTCGGCCGTTCGGCGCCAGATTAAACAACATGGCGATCGCTGGGTCCTCGCAGGTAGTGGACGAGCTTAAGTCATCAACGACTACGTGTCATACAGTCGTACGTATGACTTCGGCTGTGTCATGTGGTGCATGTTAAAATGAAGATGACATATGTATATACACGCCCGCAAGTAAAAGTTAAAATATGAATAACTCGGGCGATCATATGAAGTCTGTACAACGTCGCACAGTCTTTTTTTTTTTTTACGTAGTGCAAGTTGCTACGAGGAAAGTGGGCTGGTCCTGGAGATAGTGCTCGCGGTCACAAGCAGTGTTGCAATCTCTTTTTCGAGCATTTCGCGAAACCAAGGCAGAGAACGTAAGTCGCTAAGCGTTCGCAAAATTTTGCTCCACCATCGCTAAAAATGACACTATAACTGTCCAGTGTTATGTAAATAATGTGATAGTTTTTGGAAGACGGGGCTTAATGCAGGCTAACGTGGCGCAACGGATCTACCGCAATGTCTCACGTTCGTCTAGTGTCCGCGGAGGTCAGGAAGAAACCGTGAATTTATAGCAAGTTGTAGAGAAATTCATTTAATTTATTAATGCACTTAGAAAACTATGCTCGATTACAGCAACGCTTAGCAGAGAACAGCAAGCGATCTGCAGGCAGATACAGGCAGGATCCTTCCCGCACCCTTACCTTCAGAACAAGATGTACCCGGAAAGGTACGAGAAGGATTGTAATTTCTGCAAAACTCAATTAGGCACGCTCCAACACGTCATTGGAGTATGCGATTTCATCAAGGCAATCCCCCCACCTCTTACCTGCCCCACTACCCTACCGCAACCCTCATCCACCCTTACCGAGCGATGGGAGTCCTTGCTAACCAGCACCGCCCTGGAAGACCAGCTCGTCCTGATCTCCAGGGGCCAGGCGGCTGGGGAAGCATATGGGTCCCGTGAAGAGGGAACCACTTCCATCGACGGCGTCTAAGAAGATGTCGAGCTCGGCTCAATAAAGTTGTTTCTCTCTCTCTCTCTCTTACAGCTGAAATCCTACGTTTGGCATCAGATTTTAAGACAAAAAATTCAGTACTCAAAACCGCGGGGGGATCTGATGGTCTCGTTAGAAATACGCATTCGGTCGACGTTATACGTGCAACTTTCTAGCTTTAGGCAAGGATAAAAAAATTATGCGCCGCGACCTTGCTCGTGTTAACACGGCGATGAATATTGCGTGGCCTTTAAACAGGTCAAGTACTACGTTGCCGGCCCCTTGATCCAACTGAATGCTCCGCGCACTTCGTCCTAAAGCCGGGAAGAACAGAGGCGCTGCACGGATACGCGAGAACGAGCTCAGCTGCTCCGATATTTACATCTTCCAACAATGTGTCCTAACATTCACCTGCTGCGTTCTAAACCTCACCACGAAATTAAATTTATTGCAGTGAGTGTGGATAATCTTAATCCGCCGCTGCTCTTGCAAATGTTTACCAAGCGAACTTAATTATTAAAACTGCCGCATCCGCAGCGCTAATATAGCCTCTTCAACGAGCTTCCACCCGCCGTGGTTGCTCAGTGGCTATGGTGTTAGGCTGCTGAGCACGAGGTCGCGGGATCGAATCCCGGCCACGGCGGCCGCATTTAGATGGGGGCGAAATGCGAAAACACCCGTGTACTTAGATTTAGGTGCGCGTTAAAGAACCCCGGGTGGTCGAAATTTCCAGAGTCCCCCCCTTCGGCTTGCCTCATAATCAGAAGGTGGTTTTGGCACGTAAAACCCCATAATTAAATTAAGTTAAACGAGCTTCCCATAGAATGGGAAAAAAGTAAAATAGAAAACGCGCGTTGTGTGAGCAGAATTTGAAGCGTGCTTGTGCAGCATATAGCCTCTGTGAGTGCAGGCCACCGTTGCTTCGTCGTGGCCACTGAGTCTGCGTGCCGTACAACAAATTACGACCGCCTCATTCTATAGCTTCCGTATAGTAAGGCGCATTCTTGAAAGTCATTTCTGAAGCAACTCTTTCAACTTGGTCGCCGCCAATATGTCGTGTCCGCTAGTCATAAAGTCCTTATTTTGTCGTGGGTGAATGAACGCACAGTTAGTCACCTCGGTGCCGCATGAAAACGAAGAGCAAACCATGCAGGCTCGCACGACGCTCGCCGAGTGCTGCTCTTCTGCGAAAGCAAATGTCCTCGTCGGCGCTGCCTTCTGTCTTCGTCGTCTCGCGCTGCCCCTTCAAGATGTTCAACCAGTACCAACTCGCCCAAATGTCGATCCTCGCAATGCGTCTTTCAATCACTGCAGTGGGTGAGTACTGGGCGCCGCCTCTCAAAAGGAGGAGCATTTTCGAATTGATTCTGTCCATTATTATTATTTCCGGTGAGACACAAAACTTGCCAAGCTTCGCGACGCTGTCACCGGCGACACGTGAAAGGGTGATGACGATTTATCGACGTCACCTCTGAAACGGAGACGAATAGTCACCGTGACACGGGGCGGTGACAAAGAGTCACCTACGGCCTGCTTGAGTATAATAAAGAAATAGGCGGATCACACGCAGTGTGTGAATCGATGCAAGCGAAGCTTTGTATGCTGTCTGCTATGATTGACGATAATTAGCGGTGGTTCTGGCGGCGGATGTGTAATTTCTTCTGCGTTTAGTCCAATACGAGAGTTGTTAGTTGATGTTAAACGTTACCTTGCGTGCATCACTGCTGTTTGTCAGCGTAGTCTACAGAACACACAGGGACAGAGTGTTTGATTCAGGCGTTGGTGTGTGTGGTTGTTCGTAATCTCTGAGACGGCTGAGCTTTATCACTGCATCACATGGCACATCGCATCGGGGCAGAAGAGTTACACAATTAATTGAATTATGGAGTTGTACGTAATTCGATGAATTACTATAATTGTACGTATACATCGTGTACATACATTCGCGGTCCACACCACCTTTCGCTGCGGAGCGAAGACGCTCCTGCTCCGCGCGACGCCATTTTCGTGCCTGGGGGTCCTCGACGCCGACTGCACGCTTTGGGGCCATGTTGCTGGCGCATGTTTACGTGCTCCTTCTGCATACGTGAGCAGCACGCTGTTGAGACGTCAGCTCCGTGCGCTCTCTTCGGGCTACGGACGATTGTAATGTTCTACACTATCACAGCCCAGCACGCGACCTCCACAGTCCAGCAAGCTGCATTTTTGTCGCATGGGAAAGCAAACAGCACGTTCCATACGCACAGACTGTGAAACGCTCGCGCTGGGGGAGTGCCATCTGGTGGTATTGCAATAAACCCAGTGGCGCGCGTGGCAACACCATCACAGCAGCAGCAGCAGCGCCCGGAAAATCGGGAGAAGAGGCACAGGAAGCTTCGCTTTAATAATGTACACAGCCATGAAGGGATAAAGACCCTTATCAAGTGGTCTTATGAAGGGAGCACCTCGAGCGCCACCTTTGTCGCCGCCGCGAGCCGAGAAGAGCTCGCGCATGCTCGGCGCAGCGGGCTCAGGCGCATGCGCAGGTGCCTCCTCACGGTATAGCATTAGCATTCTGTGGCATTAGTAGCATCAATGGCCGTAGGCACCTGGCAGTCGTTAGTATCCAATCTCAATGGCAAGCCAAACTAGCGCCATCAAGAATCAAAGCAAAGCCCATGGGTGCACGCAGTCTTTTGTTGAGACGACTGTGTGTATAGATTGGTAAATAAGATGGCGGTAATGATCGTGCGAGGCAATATTTAGCTTCCGTTTGAGCGGATCAATACATGTTTAGTTGAGGAGGCTGCACTATTTCAGTGCACGAGGAGAGAAAGACTAAACTTTATTTATTAAAAGATTTCGTTGAACGTTTTTCACGAGCCAATGCGTGTTACAATGTTATCGTTCAGTGCAGGACGCGTTTTTTCTGTATCACACGTTTCTCGAATGTCAGACGCGACAAGAGAGCTTCGCAATCTCGAGCGTGCCATCACGTTGAGTCGCTGGAATACTCCGCAGTACTATAACCGTCGATTATAGAACTTTGACCCATCACTAATACTGCAATTACCAACAAAACTTTCACGAAGTGTCTCAAGGCTGCTGTGGGGCTGTGGGTAGGAGTATCCTTCGCGAACTCACACGGCTATCGTACTGGAATGGCTGACTAACCCATGTGAGCTAAGTGCGAGGGTGAAGAGACCGACGATCGTCTCGTGTGACACTTGTTCTCGCTTCGATAAACAACGCCAGACTCTCCAGTGTTCCTTGAACAGACTGGACGATAGCCCAGAAGCAAAGGTCTCGCGAGCCAGACCTCACGGCTGATCGGCCCAGATAACCAGTCAAGCTCTTGCACATTATCTGAAGGCGACAAACTTGAGTGCCCGAATTTAGGTATTGGGGGCGAGCTCAACCACTGGAAAAGTTGGCGCCACCGTCGGCGTGACGTGGCATGAGGGATCACGTGGGCACAGCGGCGCGTCGGCTGCTTCAGAAGCGCCGAAGCGAGCTGAAAACGCAAGTTTAAAATCGCACCTGCACTGCGGTTCTAATTAAGTTGTGAGGCATTCCCGCCTTGCGTATCCGTTTGACAACATTTAAAAAGCACTATAATAGGCAGTAGCTGCCTTTGGAGGCGTGCAGCATGGTAGGCTAATGCTCGATGCGCAGTGCCAGCCGTAGCCGACGGAGCCCGGTGTCAGCCTTATTCACACGCAGCCGCAGGAGAAGAAGCTGCGTGAAGCTTGGCTCACGAAACTTAGAACCATCGGCTAAACTCGGGTATGCAGCAAGCACAGACGCGAGGAAGATTTCTGCTACGGCGTCGGGACTGCGATTTTCGGTGAGTGGCAGAAAACGCGCACTGAGACGCTCGCGTGCACCCGCTGCCCGGCTAATGTCGTGGCGGTTTGGTCTGTGAACTTGTTGATGTTGGGTACTGGCAATTTCGCTGCAATGGACAGGGTAAGAAGCACATTAAAAAAAGGTATGGCACATATGAATTACTCTACTGGATTACGAAAAGGAATCAGTGGGAAAGCGCACGCTGAGAAGACCGATAAACATATTGCGACGCAACTTGAGAAATAATATTGAAACTTCCAAGAATTTAGAAGAAAAAAAAAAAGATTGAATCATTGCGACGGCACATCACATTCGCTGTAGTCGTCGAAGTCTCTGTAAGGAAATTATTTTTGTACAGCTCTGATAGCGTCCACGCAACAATGGCTGCTAGTGTAATGTCAAATGCTCATATGCTGCGGCCTAAAGCTCACGGCACGGCGCGAAAACGCGCTCGCAGCGAGAGTGAAACATTGTGCGCAGACATGCATGCAGACGCGGTCTTTCGCTGTGAAACCGTGCGATCGCTGCATTGAGGCTTCATTGTGTTATACTCCACTCGGTTATACAGACAGCTCACTATAAGAACATATTTCACATAGTCTGCTTTCAATGTTTGACCACCTTTCACGCAAGAAGGCCGTTCGGGGACTTTATCGCGGCGACCGCGTGCAGTGGCGTTCACTGTACGTATTCGGTAAAGAGATAGCGTCTGTAAACGATTCTGTGCTTCTAGTTTGCCCAAGATTATTATTTTCACAGTAAAAAACGACTCTGCTGACAGAACCAGATCAGCCAACACGATTAGGCAACAGCGTAAGCAGAGACACGTGCCCTGATCTCACCATGGTCAGAGGGGTAGGTCAACACTCTTGGCGCAATCTCGTGGAGAACTTGGGCAGCGACCATTACATTCTAGCTACTGAACTGCAGGTACAACCAACACGCACTCCTGAAGATACTGTTAAGCTAATCAATTGGGATAAATTTAGGCGTAATCGGTCCTCCCTAGCTCCTCAGGACACCCTCTCCCTTCAGGAGTGGATCAAACAACTCCAAACTGATCTAAAAAGGGCAACTCAACACATCACTGCGACAACAGAGATACCCGACGTGGATCTCAATTTGCTCCATCTCTGGGAGGCCCGTAGAGGCCTGACCCGGCGGTGGCGGCAGCAAAAACATAATCGGAAACTTCGTCTGCGTATTGCCCGCCTGACTACGGAGGCAGATGGCTACGCGAACACCCTCACTAATAACAATTGGCATAGCCTTTGCGATCGCCTCAGCGTCACCCTAAGCACACCTCGGACCTGGTCGCTCCTCCGCGCATTATTAAACCCTACGCAAACCAAAATACACACTAGCAACAGAGTCCGCACTATCCTCCACAAATCAGGCCTCGATGACACTACTCTACTTCACACTCTACAGCAACGCTACATTGCTACAGGCACCCGCCCCACCTACAGGGACTACCCACACATAGACGCCACCTCACTAGACGCCGATATTACAGAAGCCGAGGTTAGGGCGGCCTTACAGGGTATTAGGCGCAACACTGCACCCGGGGCTGATGGGATTCAATACACACTCCTACGAAACCTAGATGATGGGGCCATTAAAGACTTAACTGCATTCTACAATGACCACTGGAGGAATGGCACGCTTCCACAGGAATGGCGCCATGCGGACATCATGCTAATTCCTAAGCAAGGCAAGCCACTGTCCCTCCAGAATCTCCGACCTATATCCTTAAAGGGACACTAAAGGTTACTATTAAGTCAACGTGGACTGTTGAAATACCATCACAGAAACCTCGAAACGCTTATTTCGTGCCAAGGAGAGACTTATTTTAAGAGAAAATGCGTTCTGAAGCGTCCGCGTACCTCTAGCGCAGTTCAAATCGCCCGCCCTCCGATCGAGGAGTACTGACATCATGGTCTCATAGTGACGTTGCGCCATCGGTGAGTAGATCGGCGTCCGCAGACGGCGCTACGGCTTTTCTGCGCAAAACGCAAACGCGCGGCCAGAAACAGAGCCAAGACAGAGCCGACAGCAGAGCGAAAGCGCGAGTATGGTGGCTAGCGGAAGCAGAAACGAATTACGTCCCACATTACGTCCCACGGCACACGGTTTTCGTTAAACTATAGGCTGCGGCGAGCTCGCAGCGTGGTCGGCGTGGTCTGTGAGAAGTGACGAGCCTTTTCGCACTCGCAACAGGGCATAAAAAAGTGCGAATCGACGCAAAACTCGGCCTAGAAACGTGCTTCGCCACAACCAGGGCTCAATACGACCCAAGCTGGCACGACCCAGATGTCGTTTCCCGCACCGCCACCAGGCGCCGCTACTATACCTCAAACTCCAGCGCAAGACTCCCATAAGCTGGTACTTCATTCTATGACGCAAACTTCGACGCTCGTCGCAATGGACCCTGACGCCGACAGATTGGCTCGCGATGGTGGGCTCAACTTCAGCGATTTGAGCACCGACGAGCGCGACCTGCTGCTGAGGGCTCGCACTGCCGGCGTCGTTGCGTACTACGACGGCGGCCTAGACACCGGCTCTCCGGAGCGGGAAAGCAACGAGGGCTTCCCACGACATCACATGGACGTGGCATTGTCGCTGCTTGTTCCAAATGAAAGTTTCGCGAGCCAGCAGAACCCTCACAGCACGACGCGATAACGAAACTACTGAAACTCCAAAGCGTGCGCGGCGCAGAGACGAGCGCGCAGAGTCGAGCGAAAACGAAACCTTTCGAACACCCATATTACTGAAGGGTAACGTCAAAATGTTATTTTTTCTTAGAATCGAATAGACGTAGACAAGTAGCATTTCTTCCGTCTTATAATCGAATGAAATGATATCTTTAATACGAGTAGTTGAGTATTAGTAACACAAATTATGAGGAGTGCTTTCGTCATCGGGCTAGTACCGGAATGTCGCTGGGGGGTCTCAAATCGTGTCATGCATTTACCTCAATTTCTCGGTTACTAAAGCTCTGTTCGCGATTATATTGACGCCTTAGACGTTCTAGAACATTGCTCTACCACTTTAACTTGAGTTTCTGGTAACCTTTAGTGTCCCTTTAACTTCATGTGTAGGTAAACTCTTCGAGCGCGTTGTACTTTCGCGGCTACAACGCTTCCTCGAAGACAGCCAATTCTTTCCGGATACACTCTTCGGCTACCGCCTATAACCTCTCTGCGCAAGAAATTTTGCTGCAGCTTAAGGAGGACGTTGTGGATGGCCTCACTACGGCACAAACCAGAGCTATTCTGGCCCTGGACCTCAAAGGGGCTTTCGACAACGTCTCCCACGATCTAATTCTCGACAATCTGGCTTCTTCCCAGTGCGGCACACGTACCTATAACTATGTCAGAGCTTTCCTGTCGGACCGCACAGCCACTATTGGCATAGGAGAGCTCCGGTCGGACGTCATCGCACTCACAGGTAGAGGAACACCACAGGGCTCGATCTTATCGCCCACCCTCTTCAACGTGGCTATGGCTAAGCTGCCCCCCTTACTAGACCAGATACCCACCATCCGGCACGCTCTCTATGCCGACGACGTTACGATCTGGGCAACCCAGGGATCCGACGGGGCCATCCAGGATGCTCTCCAGGAAGCTGTACGTGTCGTGCAGAACTATGCAGCCACGGGAGGCCTTTCCTGTGCAGCCGAAAAGTCCGAATTGCTCCTCGTGCACAGGCGGCGCCGCAGAACCGGCGAATCCCTTAATATCTCCCGGTTCTTACACGGCAGCCCCACCCCTCAGGTAGCTAGACACCGCATCTTGGGCCTCCACATTCAGTCGGATGGCAAAGCCTCGCACACTACGCACCTTTTGGGTCAGCAGATAGCACAAGTCACACATATGATAAACCGCATTACTAATCGTAGAAGAGGCCTTCGCGAGAAAGACGTCCTCCACATAGTACAGGCTCTTATAATCAGCCGGCTCACATATCACCTCCCCTATCACAATCTCACCCTCACTCAAACTCAAAAGATGGACGCCCTTCTGCGGAAGGCAGTGAAAGCGGCTCTTGGGCTGCCTCCACATGCTTCCACAAAACGGCTTCTTCAGCTTGGTATCCACAACACCGTAGGCGAGCTTCTGGAGGCTCATCGCAATGGTCAGCTCCAACGTCTCAGACGCAGCCGTTAGGGCTGCGCTATATTTTCTCGCCTTGGCTACCCTGTCCCTGAGACACCCACACACGTCCTACAATATCGCCTCGCTCCTGCTCTACGCGCTAGCATACAAGTAGCTCCAATTCCCCGCAATATGCATCCCGAGCGACACGCCGGCCGTAGACGCGCCCGAACTCAGGCCCTGGCACGCATTTTTGGAGACCGCACCACAATTACACCGGTTTTGTACACGGACGCGGCCCGCTACCCAGAGAGGCGGGCCATGTGTTTAGCTGTAACTGACAATACAGACGCGCTTAGGGTGTGTGCCACAGTTCTAACAACGCACAGCTGCTCAGCAGAGGAAGGGGCAATAGCCCTGGCCATTGTCTATGCCTCGACCCTCTCCGCACAAGACACCCCCATCACCATAGTGACAGACTCGCAGGCTGCCTGCCGGGCCTTCGCGCAAGGACTCGTGACTGCACACACACATCGAATTCTCTCCTCTGTCCCCCCTTCCACGTTACACAGGGTGCGTATCGTCTTGACTCCTGGACACGCCTCTCTCCATGGTAATGAACGCGTTAATGCGGTAGCCCGAGGTCTGACTGGCCGGGCACCATCGGAAGAGCTGTCCAACCCAGACGACGCACCGCCAGAGCCCCTACATTACACTGAGACGCTCGAGTACTACCGACAAAGTCGCCATAACTATCCCCCTCCTCATCCTTCGCTTAATAGAGCAGATGCCGCTGTCTGGCGGCAACTGCAGACCAATTCATTTCCTTGTCTCCACATGCTACATATCTTTCATCCCACCCTGTACCCTTCCTATTGTCCCCACTGTGGGGCCAAACCCACGGTGTATCACTCCACATGGGAATGCCCTAACCCTTCAGGTGTTCGATCCTATACCCAACCCTACCCTTTCCTCTTGGGAGTCTGCGCTGCTCAGCACAAGCCAGCAGGAACAGCAACGGCTGATCCAGCGGGCTCGCGAAGTCGCGCATGGCAATGGAGCCCTGGACTGAGGGCCCCACTCATCGATGAAATTTTCTACTCGCGTTACGAAATAAATGTTTATTCTCTCTCTCCCTCGTTTCGAGAGTACGTACTTACACAAATGTCCAGGAGGGCTGCTGCGTGGTTGTTTACAGCGAAGCTGTATAGCTCTACCGTCCAAGAAAATTTTCGTGTCGTTGCAAGCAAGAAACTCCCCCATACGTGGGCCGATCCCGAAGATAGTGCAATGCCGGGCCGACCCGTGGCGAAGGTGCAGTTCGCCATTAAGGGGCCCGCATACACAGCTTCGCTGGTCATCCTTCTTCACAGAGTGGAAGGGCACCGATATTTTTTTATTGAGTGCCGTAAGACACCGCTTTATCCCTCACACTACGCAAGGGAGGTGCCCCCGGCAGATGGCGACTCCGTCAGTCCTCGCCCCCAATACGCTGGACTCGGCTTAGTGAATGTGAAAGTATGATCGAGACTCGTGCTCTCTCTCTCTCTCTGTGTCACTCCGCCTCCCCACGTGCAGGGTAGGAAATTGGTCAAAGTCTAGTTAACCTCCCTTCCTTTCCTCCTCCTCCTCCTCTTCCTGATCCTCCTCCTCCTCCTCCTCCTCATCATCATCTTCATAATCTCTCTCTCTCTCTCTATCAATGTTATCGCTGGTTCTATACGTATGTATGCTTTATTTCCACAAAAACTAAATACAGCTTTGCGGAGGTAAAGTGGGGAAAAAAGCTGCTCGTAGCAGCTTGACCAGCCCCAAATACCCTTAATCTGTTGTCTGTTGTCACCGTACCAGTTGTAATCAAATTGTGTGTGCGACACGAACTGTGTGGTATTTTCTGGAAGGCATGCGGGCACATGCGATTACGCTGGAACTTTCGACGAGGAGACATGCATAAAAGCCGCCGCGCCTGACCGGCAGATCACATATTCGACGATCGTCGAGTGCACTCGCCGCTATCGTTGTGCCGAGTGTTACTAGTTCTGGTGGGCACGATTTCGCTCAATAAACAGTTCGTTTCGTGGTTTGCGATGTGCCACTGTGGCTTTTCACCGCGATGACAACGCGACAATACAATTTTGTTCCACGGAAAATTGTCGCATTGCTGCTCCTCTATGTGAATCGCCTACGCCAAAACGTACGAGTTGACCTCCCTCTCAGCCACGCTCTGTTTATCAGCCAGTGCTTCCGGTCAGATTAGAATTGCCACAGTCCCAAATAGGTGCCGCACCTCCTTTTCCGTGTTCGTCATTTTCTCTCTTACGAAAGCTCTGTCCTTGCTGCAAGTGATGAATTCGTTATTACAGAAGACTCGATCATCTTTCAATCTAGCTCAATTTTATTAGCGTCTATTTAAGGCGCTATTGAAGAGAATCTATATTTCCTCAAAGTATTAAGCCATCTTGAAGACCAGAAATATCAGTCTTACCACGAACACAATCTTTAGGAATGACCCCGAATAGCACTATTACGTCTAACATTACTTGTGTGCTAAATATGACAGCTACATATTTCTAGGCGGTGTTGGCTAAATACGACCCAGGTGAATGACCCGAAGCATTTTATGCTCTACACAATATATATATATATATATATATATATATATATATATATATATATATATATATATATATATATATATATATATATATATATATATATATATATATATATATATATATATAGCCACGATTTCAGCGCCACTGCTCAATTTAGCCGTGTCATGGGAGAGACACACGCGCTGACTAAGGATGCATGCGTTACGTGTTTATTGTAGGAGTAAAGCTCTCGTGGGTACATTGAATTGTGCAACTTATGCAGCGCCATGCTTAGATTAAAAGAAAATACAATCTTTTTTTTTCTTCTTTTACACCCTGCCATACTGCAAGAGCTGTCCGTGCGTCGTGTGAAATTGATTCCGCAATTTAACCGAGAAAGAACCTGCGAACACATCGTCTTTCGACCAGCAGCCCCGAAGAATAAGCAACAAGAATAATAGTAATGCCGCGGTCAATTGCACTTGGTCGACCGGTTCCTGTGGAATGTTGTCGTCGCCTGCGAAATGTTGGCATTTCCGCAACGCAGTGGACCCCGTTTTATGCACGTGATGGTGCGCGGCGAACATGTAGAGTCGCCAAGAGCTTGGTGGGGCAACCCACCGCCCCGTTCCAAAGGGTACGCTCGTAACATACATACATACATACATACATACATACATACATACATACATACATACATACATACATACATACATACGTACGTACGTACGTCCGTCCGTCCGTCCGTCCATCCGTCCATCCATCCATCCATCCATCCATCCATCCATCCATCCATCCATCCATCCATCCATCCATCCATCCATCCATCCATCCATCCATTAGAATGAATTTAACTTAGAATGATAAAGGGAAAAAAGATAGAATTCACTCATATATACCGTTGACCGTTACATCGGTAATATACAGATTAGCAATGCAGACAATAAAATTAAAGCTGCAAGCATGGGCAGAGAATAGTGGCATTTTGGGAGAACTTCAGAATGGCTTCAGAACAGGTAGGCATCTGGATGATAACTTATTGGTCTTTACTCGTTGTGTTGAAATATCCAGAGTAGCAAGGAGACCATTATATGTGGCCTTCTTAGACATTACAGGAACGTACGCAACAGGAGTGTATGCAAGACCGCAACATTTTGCGGGAAATTCTTGAAGGGGAAGTCTTAGGCGACGATTGTCTACAGCTTTTGAGAGAGATTTACCTAGAAAATACCGTTTGCGTTGAATGGGAAGGGATGAGGAGCCAGGACAAATTTGATATCAACTAGGGACTGAGGCAGGGGGGCCCTTTATCCCCACTGCTGTTTATGATGTACATTGCGAGGATGGAAAGGGCGCTAGGAGGAAGTAATATCGGGTTTAGTCTCTAATACAAACAGGCAGGTACAATAGTAGAGCAGCAGCTTCCAGGTTTATTTTATGCGGGCAACATTGTGTTGCTAGCTAACAAGCAAAGTGATATGTAACGCCTGGCTAATAATATCTGTGGAAAAGAAGGCGAGGATTTAGGTCTGAAATTTGTCGCTAAAGAATCAGGGGCTCAATGAAAACAGTGAACAGAAAGTGTCAATACAGAGCCAGGAAATGCCTCGCGTGAAAGAGTATAAATACCTTGGCATGACGACAAACGAATGAAATAGATATATGTAAACACAGGAAAAAAAAATAACAGTAAAGGGGAGGAGAAATGCGGCCATAATGAAACACAGAGCGCTATGGGGATACAATAAGTACGAGGTGCTCCGGGACATGTTTAAAGGCGTAATAGTTCCAGGACCTACATTTGCAAATGCGGTTGTTTGCTTGAAATCAAAAGTAAAATCAGGACTCGATGGCAATTAACCAAAGGTTAGTGGGACACCTCGCATTGGGCGCTCACGGGAAGACTACAAATGAAGCTGTACTGGGGGATATGGGCTGGACAAGTTTCGACATGAGGGAAGCTCACAGTAAAATTATTTGTGAAGAGTGACTGAAGAATATGGGAGAAATAAATGGACTGGGAGAGTTTTCAGGTATGTGTACAGGAAAAATATTGATTCACAGTGGAGAAAGAGAACTAGGAAGCTTACCAGCAAGTATGTGGCCTGTAGGGTGAGCAACATGGCAACAAAGAACATCAAGCGGGAAGTCAGAGAGGCTGAGATAATCTCATGGGTGGCGGTTACGGAAAAGAAACCTGCTATGAGTAACTACTTTAGAGGAAAAAACGAAATCAGGAAAGAAACAATTTATGGTAACTCAAAGGAAAGCTCATTACTTTTCGAAGCGAGTTCAGGATGCCTTAGAACACGCACTTACAAAGCCAGATATAAGAAGGAAGAAGAAACATGTGCTTGCTACGGTAAAGCTAGGAAAACGATGGAGCATGTATTATTAGAATGTGAAGATATCTTTCCAGGTGTCGGTTTAGGCACCTCTGGCCTCCTTGATGCCCTTGGGTTCAGCAAGAGCAGGGGGAAAGTAAACATGACCGCAATAGAGATTAATAAGAGGCGACTGGAATATTGGTGGAAGAAAAGTATGGAAACGTCAAACGGAGGCATACAAAAACAAAGTTCACAATAGGGGTTCAGAAAGTTTGGTTATGGGCATTCATTGTGGGTTTCTCTCTTTCCTTTTCTTTTTTTTTCTTCTTTAACATAGGTACGACAATAGGCAGTATAATAAGAGCTTGGTGGCGCAATCCACCACCCCGTTCCAAAGGGGACGCTCCTATAATCCATCCATCCATCCTACGCCTGTGCATGGCCTCCGAGATTGGGCGGTGCACTGTCCTTCTAAAGGCAGCGCACGCCGCGCGATCTCGGAGGCTGTGACCACCGTTGTGAGAAGGCGACAGCTGTCATGGCGCTGTTTCTGCGGCGCAGCGGCAGTTGCACCACGTGCTGTGTGGCGCCAACACGAAGCCGCGAACACCATCTGAGGATATTCAGCGCAATGCTTTCAATCAATCAATCAATCAATCAATCAATCAATCAATCAATCAATCAATCAATCAATCAATCAATCAATCAATCAATCAATAAATCAATAAATCAATCAATCAATCAATCAATCAATCAATCAATCAATCAATCAATCAATCAATCAATCAATCAATCAATCAATTTTATTTTCATTCTGTCAAAGATACGAAAGGACTGTGACAAAAAGCTGTTTCTCAGAACAGCTTGACTAGGTCACAGCCCAATAGAAAAATTTCGGAGCGATAACAGCGCTACCGTAAAATAAATCAAAAATTGAAACTTAAGAGACAGCGCAGTACTATAGGGCACACACTAAGGTATGGAAATGTAAAGTTAATACAGAAGAGGTCAAGCAGTTTTTACAATCGTCATAAAAATAAATACAAAACAGTTTCTTAGAAAAAGTGAATATCTGAAATGCTATCAAATTACAAATATCTAGAATAAATACATTGAAAATACAAAAGAAGACAGTATAGAAATAAAGTTATTATCAACTTATCAATGTTTCGTTCATCGCTCGAAACTGCCGAGTTCTTTCTGCGGAAAAGCGCCAAAACACGCAAAGATTGATTGTGATTATAAGAAGGGGAAAATACGCTATATTCTGCAGCCCCTTAGGGAGCACGGCGCAGCGTCGTAGGGGAGGGGAGATGGGCAGTTAAAGCTGGTGGAGAACACGCAAAGATACGTGTTCTTCACCATCTTTAACTCCCCCTCTCCCCTCCCCTACGACGCTGCACTGGAATCCGTGGCGTCTTAACGGCGTTTGCTTCAAATGGAAACTTTGCTTTTTTTATTTCTGGGCTACAGCGACCACCTTTTTCTCGTACAAGTAAGACAAAAATCCAGTCTTTAAAGAAGAAATATTTGGCCAGAGTAAGAGAGAGAGAGAGAGTTAGAGAGAGCAGAGAGGCAGGGAGGTTAACTAGAAGTGAATTTCCGGTTTGCTACCCTGCACTTGGGTGGGGAATACAGGGGTTCGAAAGAGGGCAAAGAAAGAAAAAGAAGGGCATCAGGAACAGGTAACAGAAAAAGGCACTCCAATCACAGGCGTTCACAGAGGCCGGTCGTTCTTAGGAAGCGCAGAAGCGCTTGCACGGCCTTCTCATGCGATGTCAAGTCGCGTCGATGTTGCAAAATTATTTCTTCTGGGAGAGAGGTTGGTCGTCAAACGGCTTCATCACGATGCAAAGCCATTGTTTCTGGCAAAGAATGGCCAGAGTAAACTAACTGTTGCCCTTTAGGTTTATTATAGATACTTACTAAATGGCTAACTCCATACCGATTCAAATAACATATTTGTCATGGTGCCAATCGTGGAACACGGGATTAAACATATCGAAATCCAAATCAATCCACGCATCTCGCATCTCATTAGCACGTGAACTCTATCATCTTGATAATACGTCTCTTGAGTCTGTTTCATCTTAGGAATATCTGGGTGTTCATATTTCTAGTAACCTGCCATCATGTGAGGTGCATCATCGCCAAAACTAACCATTACCTTAAGTACTTTCGAATAAACTCTATATGACACCCCCGTCACTTAAAGAAAGCTTCTCTGCACCACTTACATTCGTCCGTCACTTGAATACATGTACATAATCCATCTGGGATCCCTGACGCACTACACTGATAAACGAATTTGAAGGAGTGCAGAATCGTTCCATTCGCTCCATCTTATCCAATAATAACCGACCAGTGAGTGTTACCATGACGAAGTCAGACTTTATTTAACCTTCCAGAACTAAGCATTCGGCGTAAAGTAGCCCGGCTCACACTTTTTAATATAATTTAATATCACAAGACTAATTTTTGCGAACAGTTCGTTAAATCCCTCCTGTAATGTCGGCTAGAAAACACCACCTTCATATAGTCGACGTACCGCGTTGCAGAACTCTGACCTATTCGCATACATTTTTGACTCGAAAGGGCGGACCTACAACATATGGTTTGGGCTTGTCCTCGTACACCCATACAGAATAAAATAATTAAGACCAGAGAGCAGTGGGAGACCGCGTTGCTCAGCTGTGCACCGGAAGACCAACTCAAGGCAATCCAGCAGGCCGAAGATGCCGCCAGGGCCCAAGGGCTCGAGGCCGTCATTTAGGTAGAGGCCTAGGTCTCAAATCTGCTGTGCACAAATAAAGTTTATTCCTCCTCCTCGAGCAACCTCCGAATGGAATCGGCTGCCGGAAGCAGCTGCTCTCATCACGGATACATCGCGCTTTCAACTTTGCTTTATTGCGCTCTTTAATTTGTACTTAATTTTATCTTTTGTTTTGACTTGCTTGCTTGTTTTTCTCTTTTATATACTGAATTTACGCTGTTACGCTTTTTTATAGTTTTATATCAGCTGTACATTTTTGTACAAATTTTTCGATTGTTCACGCTCCTCAGTGTTAATGTATCATCTGTTTTTCCAATTTTGGCGAATAATGTGCCCCTGCCTCTGTAATGTGGAAACGCTGAAGGTAAAATAAATAAATAAATAAATAAATAAATAAATAAATAAATAAATCATATTGTGGCATTGGAGATGCAGCTAACGAGAGAGGTTGTAGAAAGTTTGTAAGAGCAACTGCCTGAACTTTTTCAGTGATTGGCAACCATGGAGGCAGTCTGCAAAATTTCACATCACGGACACTTTTTTGCCGAACGTTTGCAAGCGCACCGGGCAGTGGAGCTTAATGGCGACCGCTGCGCCATCTGACGCAACATCGCCGAAACGTCGTGCTGGTCACAACGCCTCGGCGAGCGCTCACGCCGAACTTGACACTGACGCTTTCCCGCGCTACAGCTGTGCATATGCGTGCTAGCGGATCACGTGGGATCACGAATGGTGTTAACCGCGTAGAAGAAAAGAGAGGCTCGCACGCATCGCCTGCTCGAGAAGAATGCAACAACGCGAGACGTTCCAGTGTACGTCAGTGTACGTGAGACTGCTGGCAGTTCCTGGCACGCACGTCTGGCTTTGACCACTTTTGTTGCTACCTGTGTGCACTCTGCACGACGAAAGATTGAGGGAGCACTGACACAAATTACTCAAAATGCGCAAGTGACGAAAGACGCGCTCCAAACAGAGCGCGGCTGCTTGGCGTATAAGCTGTGTTCACGAGGGTTCCACTACAGCATATGAAAATTGAAGAGTGATGGCCACGTGATAATCAATGATGCGCAGGTCGGTGGCTCACCGGGCATTTCGTGTTAAGGCATAAATGTTAGCCGCAACCGCGGCCAACTAGCGCTTAAAGTGATTGAGCTTCTCGCGCCCAACGAAAACACCGTCTGCTTTGTTGTGCTTGTACGTACCGGGAAAACGACGCCGCGGTAGCACAATTGGTAAAAGCATCACACGCGTAATGCGAAGACGTGGCTTGCTATCCCACCTGCGGCCAGTTGTATTTTCATCCATTTTCATTTCCATTAATTTATCATTTGTTTAATTCAATTGGTAAGTAGAAGTAATTTCCCCTATTTTGCCCACGTTGTCTTTGTGGGCTTTTTATGATATGATGAATAAAAATCGTTCCCCTCGATTCCCTTTCTTCTCGTTCTGTACAGCATGTAGTTCCAGGAGTTGGGAAAGAAAGCTATAGTTGGTCCTCAGCGGCCTAAAAACACATCACATTGGAGCTCTTGTATACTTCATACTATACGTTAACCGAATGCATGCTTACACGGAAGAGGCGCCTTTGTTGTCTCAACTTGATTGATCATTTGTGAAATTCATTTGGCTTCACACATGACGATATCCACAGGATCCGAACTCGCCGCTCTTCGCGCTGCTGCAAGATATGCTGGAAAAGAACCCTCTGGCATATGAGCAATACTCTGCGATTCTAAGAAATCCTGCGAAGTTTACGATGCTAAAAATACGACCACTTTAATTGTTTTCCAAATCAACAACATTACCCGCCATTAGTGATGCGCAATGTTTCAGTGGCTGCAGGAACGCCGTGGCATTGTTGGTAAACACATGGCCGATAACGCTGCCCGATGTGCCCACGCTGGAACGCCGACAACCTTTATACTATTATACGAAGAGTGCATTCTGCAAGAGAGCTTCACCGTTTTGCTCGAATACCACGTTGGCTGTTTGGGAAACACAGCGCAACTCCAACCATCGCTTATGCAACTTCGATCCACCGAAACGTTCGCGATATGACGGAACACCTGTCGCGTCAGCTGTAAGTCAGAGTGGTAGCCTTCACTAAGCCAAGAAAACAGTTGTCTGCATTGTAACGGCTGAGCAGCTGTGTAGAGACCACTGATGATCTCACGTGCCACTGTTCACACCTCGACAAACAACGCCAGACCCTGCAGCATGCGCGGAGTAGACTGGACGATCGGCCTTTTAGCGAAGGTCCCGAGAGCCTGGCGTCACTACGGCTCGTCAGCCCCAAGAGAGCTGCACAAGCTGTTCGACATTTCCCTGAACGCGACAGCCCGACAGTAGACGCACTGCGCCTTGTATAGTGCGCGTGCTTAAGCTAAACCATTGTCTTCTCTCTTTCCCATATCCCCCACTTCACGTGTGGAGTAGCAGATTGGACGAAGGTCGTCGCCACCCTATCGTCCTTCCATGGAACACTAACTCTCTGCGGCGGCGCCATGCGGACCTCTCCCTACATCTCCTGCAGAGAGAGTATGATGTGCTTGCTCTGCAAGATGTGTACGTAGCTGCTGAGGAACTGCGCCTCCCAGGCTACGTGGGTTATAGCAGCCGAACCTCTTGTACCCGGTTGGATTGCCATGCAGTGTCCTGCCTCGACGACAGCCATGCAGGGCGCTCCTCGCTGTGCTGTGTACGTGAAGAGGGAACTCGTTCAGGCGGAGGTGAATGTGGCAGACCTTGTCAGCGGTCCCCTCGAGTGCTGTGCTGTTCGAGTGCGCCTCGGGGGTACCGACACCACCGTGACCTGCATCTACATCAGGCCAGGCCAGCCATGGGATCCTTCATGTCTGCGGCAGCTGGTCCACCGTAAGGGGAGGGAGTTCCTGCTTTGCGGAGAAGTCAACGCTCAATACACGGCCTGGGACAGTAGACGGTGCTGTCCACGAGGGAAGGAGCTGATCGATGGACATCCTCCAGTAACTGGGCCTGCAGATACTGAACACCGGCCTACCAACGTTCCTCCGACGTTCAGGCCAGGCCGTCCGCTCGGCCAGTGACATCAGTGTGGCCACAGAGGGCTATCGGTACTCCTGGGCGCCACTTCCGGGCACCTCGGGGTCTGACAACCTGCCTCTCCTGCTGTCTCCATTCCAAGGCAAGACACCTAGGAGTCGGGAGTGCCACATCGTGGACTGGCGGGCCTTCAGACGGCTCTGCAATCAGGACACCTCCAGCAAAGACTTCCTCCAGCTGGTGGTCGGTCGATAGCGTCAGGGCCGCAACTGTCAGCACGACAGCACAGGTGGGCCAGATGTTTCCGGATCTGAGGCACCTGACCCTGCGAGCGGAACGGCGCCGAGCAGAGCACCAGGCACTGCGCACTGCCTGGTCGGAGCTTTGTACTAAGTACCGCAGAGTGGATGCCGTCTGCAGACACCACGCACGGAGACGCCAGCGCCAAAGCTCGGAGGGCATCTGATCTTCTATCAGCCGAACCTAGGATGGTACCCGTGCGTGGCGCCTGCTGAAGTGCCTGCTGACGGTTCCACAAGCCACACGCCAGGTGTTGTCAGTTGCCGTACACCTGGGAATCAGCACTGCTGCCCTGGCCGAGCTCTTGGCGGACCGGTTCGCTGCCAGAATACCTGCACTGCTGGCCAAACCCCCACCAGCTGCTGCACTGCAATATTCTGCCTCCTGCCATCGTCCAAGATTGGTGGCTGCACAGATCCAGAAGCTGTGTAGCGAGCCTATCCGGATACACGAGCTGGAAGCAGCACTCAGCAGGACCAAGCGCCGGCGCCTGGGGCTGATGGCATCACATTCCAGATGCTGCGGAATCGGGAGGATGCCGGCCGGTAACGGCTCCTGGAGTGCTTCAACGACATCTGGAGCTCAGGCGACTTACCAGAGAGTTGGCGAGCAGCAGTGGTAGCGCCGATCTTGAAGCCACAGAAGCCCGCCACAGCACTGTCTTCGTACAGGCCAGTCTCACTCACCTCTGCAGCCTGCAAGGTGCTGGAGAGGGTGGCCCTGGTGCGAATGGAGTGGATTCTTCCCAGAGCAACAGTCGGGCTTCAGGCGCTACCATGCACGGTGAACTCTATCGCGGACGTCGTCGCCACTCTCGAGGATGCCAAGAGCTGCGGGAACGTGGACATGCTGCTGCTGCTGGATGTGGAGAGTGCTTTTGATGGCCTGCCACATACAGTCGTCGAGGCTGCCATGGACAGACTCGGCATCAGCGGGTACCTCCGCGGCTTTGTCACCGGATTCCTGACGGGAAGTACCTTCCGGGTCCATGTTGGAAGGGAGCTGAGCGAACCCAGGGACATCACAGCAGGCGTCCCACAAGGGTCAGTGTGCTCAGCCCCCTCCTTTTCAACATGGCGCTGACAGGATTGCTGGCCTCACTCCCAGCCGCCACCCGATTCCTGGCCCGCTGCTCCATTTATGCGGACGATGTGGCACTATGGATGCGGGGACCGAGCCGGTCGATCCCGGGCATCAGGAGGTCGCTGCAGGAGGCCCTGGATGCGGTGGTCTCTTACCTAGGAGGCATTGGGCTCAAGGTCTCTGCCGCCAAGACGGAGGCCCTCGTGATTCACCCGCTGGCCTCGGCCCGTCTGCACGTCAGGCAGCTGAAGGTTGGCGCCAAAGCACTATCATGGAAGCCGGTGGTCACGTACTTGGGGCTTACCATCGACCACCGGCTTACCTGGATTCCAGCTGCCAAGGCGGCCACGACCAAAGCACGCCGAGTCCAGGGGCCAATCAGCAAGCTACAGCAGCATGGCCGTGGATTCACCACGATGTGGGCACTGCGGCTCAACCAGGCCGCAGCAACATCTGCTCTCCTCTACGCCTTCCCACTGGTGAACCTGTCTCCAGCCAGGAAACGCCAACTGGAGGGACGGCACAGGGGTGCCGTGAGGGCGTTCCTGGGGCTCCCCAAGTATTTCCCAGTAGCAGCAACACTCGCCGAGGCCAACGAGTTGCCTCTCTCTCTCCGAATGCTCCAGCGAGCGCTTGGACATGTGCAGCTGGCTGTACCGGACACTTGATGGCAGGGCCCCCCTAGAACGGCTTTGCAGCCTACCATCCTCACGGATGGGAGGGTTCTGCCTTCTCTACGAGCAGATGGTCACACAGCCATCAGTGGCGGTTGCCTCACCACCACCGGCAACCAGAGATCCACCTCTCCCTCGGTGTGGCTACACAGCATCGGACACCAGCAGGCAATGCCGTACCTCCCGTTCCCAGCGAGTTCAACAGCGGCGGAACTGGCGGGGCTTGACCTGTCCGCTGATCTCCTGGCTGAGGACCCACCTGCACAACCAGTCGCTGTGCTATGCGACAGTAAACCGGCGCTGCAGTCCCTTCCCAACTGTCACCGAGCTGGAATGACGGGGACCCTCCTGGCCGCGAAGTTCTCGGCGCTCGCCTCCTCCGGAGTGTCCGTCTCCTTTCGCTGGCTGCCCTCCCATGTGGGCATAGCTGGTAATGAGGAGGCGGACACCCTCGCCAGAGATGCTCACCACTCAGGAGTCACATTCACTCGAGCAGTGGCGGCTTCAGGCTACTCGAGGCCACGACTGAAGCAGCTCCTACGGGCCATTCACCCAGACCCGAGGGTGGCAAATGGCAAGGGACCCAAGCTGCTCCTCGAGTCTGGCCTCACCAGGCGAGATAGGGCCACCCTGCTGCGACTCCGGACTTACTGCATATGGACAGCAGCCAGACTTCATGCCAAAGGGCGACGCGCCTCCCCCTCTTGCCGACGATCCCAAGACCCTCGAACACCTCCTCTGCGCCTGTCCGGCCCTAGCACAGGAAAGTTCGAGGGTCACCCGAGCCTATAGACTGCAGGGCCTTCCTGCTGGCTCACTCTCCGACCTGCTGTTCTTACCCCGCTCGCATCTCGCCGCACTACAGAGCCTTGTGGAATTCATGAAGGCGAGTGGGATAATAGCATACCACTGAGCGCACCTGCCCTTGCTGGTCCCTGCCACCTCTGCTGCCTACCCATGTGCGGACGAGCCCCCTGAACCATTCTCACCTCTTTACCTCTTACTCCCCCTCCCGCCTACGATGCTGCGCCGTGCTCCCTGATGGGCTACAGAATCTCAGAGGTGCGGTGACGCCGAGACCCTCGAGCACCTACTCTGCATCTGTCCTGCATTAGCCCAGGAGCGCGCTCAAGTCTCTGCCACCTACCGATGGTACAGACTCCCGGCTATCTCAGAAACACACATGCTCTTCCCGGCCCGCTACCACCTTCCAGCACTGGCAAGTCTGCTTGAATATGTGTGCACAAACGGGCTCCTAGACCGTCACTAGACTTCGGTCTCTCATGGGCCTCTGCCTCGCTCGCCGGCCATCGCCCCTGGATGATGCTGACGTAGGCTGCCGGATACCTACTCTCGCTTTTCCTCTCTATCCCCTTATCTTTCATCCCCCGCCCACATCCCCAATACGCTGCGCCGTGCTCCCATATGGGCTGCAGAATTAAGCGTACTTTCCCTCTCCCAAATCACGAAGAAGAAGAAATTCCCTGCATATCCTTGCTTCTCTAGCAGGTCCACCGCGATTCTATTTTATTCTGCTCCCTTTACCTTGGCGACACCATGTGAAGCCCTTGTAACTTGATCCCTGTATTACGGTCTGGGCTTCACTCGAACTGCACCGAAAGGTGGCTGCGGGAGTGTTCGACGTAATCTACAATTCAGTAAACAAATTTCACTGCAAGTTGGCATACGGTAGACCCCCATTAAGACAAAGGGATCGTGAGAATCTGTTCGTTTCGTCGGAAGTGATCCACAAATCTCAATATCTGCTATTTCTGGTGCACCGAAATGTTCATGACAAAAAATAATAAACGAACGAGCATTTAAAACAATAGGAGAAGCCAGAATATTTGCATGGCGTAAAATATTTCGTTTTGCGCTCTTAAGCAAACGCGAAATTATTGCTTGCCGGCGCCGTGCAAATTGGCGCGTTGTAGCAAAAGCCGCCATTTTTCATAGTCTGCTAAAATATTATTCAGTGCACTGCTTCTTGTATCACCTGGGTGTGTGTGTATATATATATATATATATATATATATATATATATATATATATATATATATAGTATTACGATATTATCGGTAGATACCCGAGAGACGAGCCGCCGCGAGAACGACGACGAAGTGGGTCTGTGCCCTTGGCGCGCGTGAATGTCGGCCTGGCGCTCTGGCTCCAGTCCAGTGTAAATAGCCTGTAAATAGCCTCTTTCGTCTGTGTCTTTCTACACGTAACATTCTGGTGGAGATCAGCGATCCCCGTCCTCGCCACGGAACTCCGGAGTGGTCGGTACATCGAGCTTGTCACCATGCCTCCCGGTGATCAGCCCGCCTCTGCAACGGCTTCGGCTGGTTCGACTGCTCCAATCGTCACGGTTGCCCAACATCGCGACCCTGGTGTGTTCTCTGGCCTGGAGGGACAGGACGTTGACGAATGGATCAAGCTATATGAACATGCCAGCGCTAATAACAGGTGGGACCCAACAATTATGCTCGCCAATGTCATCTTTTATCTTGGCGGCACCCCACGCGTGTGGTACCAGACGCATGACGACGAGATAAGCAGCTATGGCACTTTCAAAGAAAAGCTACGGGAACTGTTCGGCGACCCCATTGGCCGCAAGGTTGCCGCGAGAAAGGCTCTTGCGTCTCGTGTTCAGACATCTACAGAGCCGTACGTTTCATACATCTTCGACGTCTTGGCTCTATGTCGCAAAGCTAACGATGCTATGTCTGAATCAGATAAAGTGTCCCATGTTCTAAAAGGCATCGCCGACGACGCTTTCAATTTGCTTGTTTTCGGCAACGTCTCGACAATCGACGCCATCATTAACCCTTTCGCTGTCGGACGTTTCTGGCCGTGACGCACCCCCAGTGTCGGCTTGGTTTCAGGGAACGAGCATAACAGGGAATGAACATAGCAATTTATTTTTGATTATAATTGGTATACAAATAACATAGTCAATGAAATATGCACATTTCAGTGTTCTGCAGCTGTTGTTAATAAACATCATTATCATCATCAGCCTGACTATAAAATCCGTTCAACATCCGAATCTGACGATGCGGTACCCTCTTTCTCTCATGCGACTTTGTCCGAGTCCGAATCCGAGCTCGGCTCGTGTTCTGAATCGGAATTCAGCCACCGCTCCCATGAGCAGACGAAGGTCCCGCGCGCCGAGCCATCCGAAAGTAACCGCGCGCAGGGAGGATGCGCTTTCAGTCGCCCGCGCAACGGAGAGAAATGGGACGTTGCGTGATGAAGAAGACAGAGGGAGATGGAAAAAGGCTAAACAAAGTTCGAAGGGCTTTACGTTTACTGCTGCAAGTCGGAAGCGAGGGTGCGGCGAGAGAGCGAAAGCAGCAATCGAGTCACCCTTTTTGGAGAGGCAACGGCACGTGCGCCTGAACTTGACGCGCCGTAGCAGGCACACCAACAGAAGAAAAGTAAAAACCTTCAAACCAGCGGAGATTACAGAACAACCCTTGAACCCATAACCACACGCGCGCGACGCATGATCCAGCGAACGCGGAGCCACCGCGCCACTCAGCAAAGAGAAAGTGGGGAGTGGCAGTCGCACCGTACTCTTCAATACATGGACTAACACAGGTCGGGGCGAATATACGAACTTGTAGAAAGAGTCAACAGATAACGTGGCCAATCCAGGAGCGCCTGCTTTGCGCTACGGCGCGAAATTTTGAACGCACGATAGAGAACGTACCGGTACGTCAGTGACACCGTGGGGGGGAAGCGCGATGACGTACCGGTACGTCAGTGACAGCGAAAGGGTTAAAGAATGCCAAGAAGGCAAGAGCCGCCGTAGCACGCACCACATCACGCGGCTACCCAACACCGCTGCTACGTCGACATGTGAGGGTCGACCGCGTCAGGCCACCACCTGTGACGATGTCACCCGTATTGTTCGCCGCGAGCTCGAGGCCGCCTGTTCGCCAACTTTCTCCACGACGCCTCCCGATCCGCCAGCAACCACGATTGCCATGATTCAGGCCGTAGTCAGGCAGGAAATTGAGAACATGGGTCTGAACTCCGTGTGTTCAACATCTACACCCAGCGTTCCCCAGTTCTCTACCGGCCCTCCTCGTCCCCGACAGTCCTTTTCTACCACATCTCACCGCAACCCGTCCGTGGCGTACCCCTGATGACAGACCAATCTGCTTCCACTGCTGTCGCATCGGCCACGTCGCTCGTCACTGCCGCAACCGATGGCCACCGCCTCCTCGGACATAAGCCGCCACTTATTCCCGCACCTTCGGACCTTCTGTTCCCTATGCCACCCCGCCATGGACCCACTGCCGCTGATGCCCTTGCTCCGAACCTCCGCTACAGCCGCTCGCCCGCACCTCGACGCTGTCAGTCTCTTTCGCCCCAACCCCGCCGCTTCTCTTCGCCGCCTATCGCCTCACGGGCCCAGCCGAAAAACTAGGCACTGCAGCTTCTGGAGGTGAAGCTGCGTTGTCGACACTGCCCTCAAATCCTCTGCTCCCGTTAAACACGAACCAAAACCTTCTTGAGGTTGACGTTGATGGCTATCCTGTCACGGCACTCATCGATACAGGGGCACATCTTTCTATTATGAGTGCTGCCTTCCGACGACGACTGAACAAGCTCCTCACACCAGCGTCGGCACGCGTCGTCCGCGTTGCGGATGGCGGTACTGTCCATATCATCGGCATGTGTACGGCACGTGTTAGCATCGCCGGCCGCCACACTCCTGTCCTCTTGACCGTGATTGCTCATTGCCCCCGTGACCTCATTCTCGGCCTCGATTTTCTCTCCGCGCATTCTGCTCTTATTGACTGCTCTGCCAGTACCCTTCGCCTTGAGTTGCCGATTCTTGCAGAACTTTCTGACGCACCCCAGTGCCGCCTACGCCCCACCGGCTTTATTCGCCTGCCGCCAAAATCAATAGCCTATATTGAACTCTTGTTCAATAGCTCTATATTGAACTCTATATACTGCGTCCTCACCCTAACCATGAGCCTGCAAAAGCACCCCCTAGGCTTTCTTCATTTATTGTTTCTATGGTGTCAGCCGTGCCTGGTTGCACTTCATCGATGACGCTGCACGGCGTATGCGTTTACGTTCACGGCAACATCGTTTGCATCTCATAGTCTGCTAATCTGGGACACTTGCTGAGCTCAGTAACTGTAATTTTTTTTGTTCCATTGCCCAGTCTCCTGCTTGCTTATTTCATGCTTCCTCGGTTAAGTGTTCTCTCTCTCTCTTTCCAGCGCGCCGTTCTTGTAGTTAAGAGAGGTTTACATACCTCGACTCGAAAGATGTGCTGGAACAACGCTGCTCAATGTTTATGGCAATTTTGTCCCGCTCATCGAACGTGAGCGTGGTTTTTGTGTCTCCAGAATGACTCCACAGCGAGGAGTATGCAAAGCAGAGCGAACGCGACACGCAGAAATTTGCGTTCGCTTATTCTGTGGACCCGGAAAAGCCCTAATGGACAAACAAGATATGAAATAGATTTCATACTACCCGGAAAAGCCCTAATGGAAAAACAAGATATGAAATAGATTTCATACTACTCGGAGAAGCCCTAATGGACAAACAAGATGTGAAATATATTTCATACTACCCGGAAAAGCCCTAATGGACAAACAAGATATGAAATAGATTTCGTACTACCCGGAAAAGCCCTAATGGACAAACAAGATGTGAAATAAATTTCATACTACCCGGAGAAGCCCTAATGGACAAACAAGATATGAAATAAATTTAATGCTACCCGGAGAAGCCCTAATGGACAAACAAGATGTGAAATATATTTCATACTACCCGGAAAAGCCCTAATGGACAAACAAGATATGAAATAGATTTCATACTACCCGGAGAAGCCCTAATGGACAAACAAGATGTGAAATATATTTCATACTACCCGGAAAAGCCCTAATGGACAAACAAGATATGAAATAGATTTCATACTACCCGGAGAAGCCCTAATGGACAAACAAGATGTGAAATATATTTCATACTACCCAGAAAAGCCCTAATGGACAAACAAGATATGAAATAGATTTCATACTACCCGGAGAAGCCCTAATGGACAAACAAGATGTGAAATATATTTCATACTACCCGGAGAAGCCCTAATGGACAAACAAGATGTGAAATAGATTTCATACTACTCGGAGAAGCCCTAATGGACAAAAAAGATGTGAAATAGATTTCATACTACCCGGAGAAGCCCTAATGGACAAACAAGATATGAAATAGATTTCATACTCTCTGCCGACCCCAGCACAGCGCAGGACGTAGAAGTGTTAGGTAGGGTTAAGTGCAGCGACCATCGGTTAGTGAGGTCTAGCTTTTGTCTCAACTTGAAGAGCGAAAGAGTAAAATTAGTCAAGAAGAAGCAGGCTAACCTAGACGCAGTAAGCTGACGAATTCAGGCTGGTGTTCGCTAACACATGTGCCGCTTTAGAACGGGAAGTTGAAGATAACATTGAGGTAATTAAAGAAACCGCAACTAGACTCATTTCAGAAGCAGCAGTTCAAGTGGGAAGTCAGACACCAAGGGCACCAGTAGGTAAGGTCTCCCAAGTAACAAAGGGCCTACTAAAGAAACGACAAAGCTTGAAAGTGTCTGACTCAAGAGATCAGATAGAATTCGCTGAACTGCCAAAACTGATCCATAATAAGAAAGTAGGGGATATTCGAAATTATAACGTGGTATTTAAAGATTGAGGAAGCAGTAAAAAATGGCCGCAGCATGAAATCAATGAGATAACTTGACACATGAAAAGGCAAGATGTATGCACTGAAAGATAAGCAGAGGAGGGTCATCAGCAATATCGAATATATCGCCCAAGCGGCAGAATAATTCTATGCTGACCTGTACAGTAACCAGAGCAGCCACGCTACCTTCATTCGATGTAGCGCTGCCCATGGTACCGATACTTCTATAACTAGCGATGAAGTTAAAAGGGCCTTGCCAGACATGTCCCGGGGAAAAGCGGCAGGGAAAGATGGAAGAACTGTCGATTTGATCATCCCGCCGCGGTGGCTACGCTGTTGCGCTGCTAAGCATGAGGTCACAGGATAAAATCCCGGCCGCGGCGGCCGCATTTAGATGGGGGCGAAATACAAGAAGGCCCGTGTCCCGTCTATTTGGGGCACGTTAAAGATCCTCCGGTAGTCAAAATTAGTCCGGAGTCCCACGCTACAGCGTGCCTCATAATCAGATCGTAGTTCTGGCCCGCAAAATTGCAGAATTCATTCATTCAGTCAGTCGATTTAATCAAAGATAGAAGGGATATCATGCTTGAAAAGCGTGCAGCCCTTTGTACGCAATGTCTCACTACTTCAAGAGTACCAGAGAGCTGGAAGAATGTTAACATTATATTATTCCATAAGAAGGGAGACGTTAAAGAATTTAAAAACTGTAGGCCCTTTACCTTGCTTTCAGTATTGTATAATATATACACCAAGATAATTTCCAATAGAATCAGGGCAACACTTGATTTTAATCAACCAAGGGAACAGGCTGGCTTCAGGAAGGGATATCGTACAATGGATCCCGTCCATGTCATCAATCAGGTAATCGACAAATCTGCTGCGTAGAATCAACCTCCCTATATGACTTTCATAGATTATGAAAAAGCTTTTGATTCCGTATAGATACCAGCAGTCATAGAGGAATTGCGTAATCAAGACGTACAGGAAGCATATTTGAATATTCTGGTAAATATCTACAAAGATTGCACAGCTACCTTGGTTCTCCTCAAAAAAAGTTGCAAGTTACCTCCCAAGAAAGGAGTCATGCAAGGAGACATAATCTCTCCAATACTATTCACTGTATGCTTAGAAGTATTCAAGCTATTAGACTGAGAAGGCTTAGTACTGAGGATAAACGGCGAGTACCTCAGCGACCTTCGGCTTGCCTATGATATTGTCCTGTTTAGCAACACTGGGGACGAGTTTCAACAAATGATTGAGGACCTTAACCGACAAAGTGTAACAGTGTGCCTGAAGATTAATATGGATATGACAAAAATAATGTTCAATAGCCTGGCAAGGGAACAATAATTCAGGATTTATCTGTACATGAGTACGTTTATCTGGGTCAATTAACCACTGGGTACCCTGAACATGGGAAGGAAACTCACATGTTCTTGTAGTGAATACGGCAAGCATTACCAAATATTGACTGGGATATTACCACTGTCGGTGAAAAGAAAAGTGTGCAATCATTGTGTTCAACCACTGCTAACATATGGGGCAGAAGCTCGGAGGTTAAAAAAGAAGCTCGAGAACAAGTTAAGGACCGCGCAAAGAGCGATGGAACGAAAAATTTTATAAGGTAACGTTAAGATACCGGAAGACAGCGGTGTGGATCAAAGAACAAACGGGGATAGCCAATATTCTAGTTGACATTAAGAGGAAAAAATGGAGCTGGGTAGGCCATGTAATGCGTAAGGTAGACAACCGGTGGACCATCAGAGTCATAAAACGGGTGCCAAGGGAAGGGAAGCGCAGTCTAGTATGGCAGAAAACTAGGTGGGCTGATGAAATTAGGGATTTGGCAGACGCAAGTTGGAATCAGCTACCGCAAGTCAGAGATCGCAGGGAAAGCCCTTCGTTCTGCAGTGGATTTAAACATAGGCTGGTGATGATGACGATTCCACAAATGCTGTTAACGGAAGATATGCGTTTGAGGTGGATGATTGCAATGATGTTTAACCATTGCAGCAGCTTGCCTAAAGCATGCTCGTTCTGATGTCATCTGTGTAGAGGCAGACGTCGGTAAAATGATTCGTTTCAGTACAACTTGCAGTTAAGTAAAAGTTAGGGCAGAGATTACTATTGTATACGGTGGAATTGGTCTGTTGCGACAAGTAATGCAGTTCATTGCTCTTAGTTGAAAACACATTTCGAACAGCAGTGCCAAGAAGAGGTACGGCTTGCCTTGCAGCGTCATCGCCTTATCCCGTGAAATTGAAACCAGGACTAATCGACAACTCGAGCGAGCAGGGCTCGCCTTGTGCACTGAGGTGAATGTGGTTTTGTGATATGCGCTCGAATCGGCGTGTAAGTGCTCAAACACTTCGTTTTCCGTTTCGGTCAGAGCGGCGGAATTCCGTCTATTTCCATGCGGCCTTCTCTTCCCCGCCGGGGAGCACCTCCGACGCTGCCTTTCTTTCTTTGCGGTCCGAGTCTCGGAAGCGGCGTCCTTGGGCCCAGGAAAATCGAAGGGGAGGCGACAATAACGCCAGTGCCCTTCCTTCGAGATAGCCGCGATGGTTCATCCGAAAAACACGGCTTCTCCAGCGAAAACGGGGGTGAGCGAGAAGAAAGGGCTGCTGCGGCCATCTTGTGCGGTCGTTGTGTTGCTCAGAGCGACCGGCTCTGTTGCAACCAGTGGGTGGGGGGTGAGTGCTGGGAGGCACTCTGCACACGAAGGGGGCAGGTGGAAGGCACCTCCTCCCGGCGGGAGAAAGAAAAAAGAAAAGAAAGAGAAAGTTGCAGTCTCTCTGACGCTTTAGTCCTTACCAGTTTTCCGGGAATGAAAGTAGACACGAACAGCGAGCAGGCGTCTAAGAAAGAAAGATTGTAGTAAAGCCATTACCCGTGAGGGGGGAGGGCACACCCTCCTTCCACTTACTCCGAACAGGTGGAGCGTAACAGGCGACGCGCATTGCAGGAGAGAGGGAGGAAAGAAAGAAAGCAGAATGCCAACGCCGGCAAAACAGCGCGAAGCCCTGCGAAATGGGAGAGCAGCAGCGTAGGAAGAAAAGCGTCGGAAGGAGAGGAGTCCATGCAAAGCGGCGGCCAGCAGCACCGAAAGGGGCGCACAAAGAGGACAGCGCACGGGAGTGGCGGCAAAAGCTCGGAGGGGGAAGGGCTCGCGTGTGTAGCCAGGAGCCGCCGCAACCGCCGTTGGTCTGCAATTTTGCGGCGGGTAGTGGTGGAGGAGAGGCGCAGAGAGAGAGAGAGGGGAAAAAAAAAGCGAGCTGAAAGAGCCCCGCTGCATTCTGGGGGAGGAAGAGTTCGAAAATCCTCGGCTTTTCGTAGAACGCGGCGGCGTGACCTTGGAAGAGATGGTGGGGAGGGCGACGCCGCTCACGAGATGGCCAGAAACGAAAAAAAAAAAAAAAAAGAGGAACCAGGCGAGGACGGGTGGCGCGGCGGCGACGGCTGCACCGCGTGCGATGCGAGCGGGAGAGGCCGCCGGCGGCGGACGGGAACGAACTCTCGGCAAAAGAGAAGTGCCAAATGATCAACACGAAACGAATGCGAGGCAAGGCCGCGGTACGGGCCGAACACGTAGGTACGTGCGTGCGTGTGCGCGCTCTTACACGCGTTCCTCGTTGGGAGAGTCTTCCCGCCAACGTCGAAAAAAGGAAGCGGGCGTCCATCGTCGTCCTGTTTGCATGTTTCTTTGTTGTTTCCGTCACTGGCGAGCCCGGAGCTCCGCTTTTTACGACCAACGCCGTACGAGCGTTTAGCTCGGTACCTGTCATCGTGCCGAGCCGTCGAAAGACGCCGATCGCCGATGGTGAGAGAGCCTACGCGTTTTATTAGTGTGTGGGAGCCCATCTTCTGCGCTGAGGACCTCGAATCGGTAACGCTGCATTCAACTTAGGTGCCTGAAGCTGGTTGCCTCGCTTAGCTCAACTGTAGCGCGATCAAACACGGGGAGAATAACGGCCGAGGAAAGCGAGCTAAGGGCGTACGGCCGCCTGTTAGCCGCCATGATGAAACACCAGACGCACGTAACTATTGTTTTGAACGTGCAAGCACTGAAGAAAGAGACGCTTCGCACCTGTAGCTCCAGCGGCAACCGAGGGAAGCGTCAGGGCGAGTTCTGTCTTACATGTAGGAACTAGCGGATATGCCTTGCCAAATGCAACGATGGGTTGCAACCGAGCGTGAATTTTCAAAAGAAAAAGTAACCAATGCCATCTTTATCAGCCCTCGCGGAGCTGACATGGCGTGAACAAATACACAACATTGAAGCAGGGGCTTGTTTTACCAGCTTTGGGCCTAAGCCAAGAAGCCAAAATAGTTACTGTATGCCTTTCTTCACGGGGAAATGAAACTCGAACACGCACATGACATACAAGAGTATCACTCACAAGTTTCATGCAGAACGGAAATTTATTGTCAACTACCGAGAAAGATGTACAGCGCGTCTGAGTCTTAATCGATCGCGCTAATATGTACGCTTCCCTAATCGATAACGTTCTGATTTGATGGGCAGGCTTGAGCTTTCCGGTTCGGTTTTGATTTCGCCATATTAGCAGATGCCGCTAAGCCAAATTTGAAAAAAAGAGATGAAAGGGGTCTAGAGAACTTTTAAAAATCACTCGTAGAATGTAGAACAAATTACACATTCAGCTGTATTTCTCTGAGAGCCGCACATCATTAGCGCAAGAAATGGACGTGCATAATTAAGTAATTATTGTAATTTAGCTAATCAACCTTTTAGAGCTAATTGCGTTACTGCAGTTGTTTCAATTTGAGAACTGTAGCCGGAGATTTCACAGCATATCACCTTTGAAGGAGTTCTTAGGATGACGCTAGTTTCGAGAAATGCGTTTTTTGTTGCTTAACTGCTAGGCGCTTGGTTTAAAATGTAAGTGGAACAGTTTGACAGCGCTTTTCCCAAAACTGCTGCTAGTATCAAATGTTGTCGCAAGTATATGTGCCTTGATATATCACGGTCTTCAACACTAACATTGCAATATGTGTCAAGTAATGAGTAGGAGTTAATTAGCAAAATTTCGTTAATTATTCGAGTATTTAATTTTATTTTTTGTGAAAGTAATGCCCACCTCTTCTAGTAATTCAGCTCAGTGAATACATTTGTACTATATGCCACAGGCGACTAAAAGAAGAAAAAAAGAAGGTAAAAAAAAAATATGGGGTTTTACGTGCCAAAACCACTTTCTGATTATGAGGCACGCCGTAGTGGGGGACTCCGGAAATTTCGAACACCTGGGGTTCTTTAACGTGCACCTAAATCTAAACACACGGGTGTTTTCGCATTTCGCCCCCGTCGAAATGCGGCCGCCGTGGCCGGGATTCGATCCCGCGACCTCGTGCTCAGCAGCTCAACACCATAGCCACTGAGCAACCACGGCGGGTAATAAAAGAAGGTAACTCTGTATAAAAGGTATATTATAAGTTAATGTACCAGATGGGGATACGCGCCATCAAACGCGCCGTAAAAGACCATTGTCGTTCGACTTAGATTTTAAAAAAAACGTTCTCTTATGTAACCGGGTCGAATGCCCATTTATTTCGTCTCACACTTTGGGAAATAATATATCTCGAAACTGGCCTCATCCTGCAGATTCATTGCAATCCTGGAGATCCTTGCAAAATCACCGACTAAAATTCGTAAATTGCATTATGTGCCATAAATCAATTCAGAAATTACATAGTGAGCTTTTGTTAGTTAGCTGACAATGTGTTTGCATTTTTCGTGTCTTTCGATTCGTCTTTTTCGTGTGCGATGCTCTTGATCATCTGTTTACCTGTCGCACGTCAACATGTATGTTTGGTCTCCTGGGCACCGTCAAGCTGTTTTCTTGCAGGTTTTAGCCCAGGAGTCCAGCCAGGATATTTTCTGGTAAATCAAAAGAATTGAATTCTCGAGCTAGTAATTTTGGCCTCTTCGAATAATCTAGCTCAAGGACAAGAATTATGCTATTTGCCACAGGTGACTTTTAAGAATCCCGGAGAACTGAAGAATGATCGCCTCGTATGTTGGAACATGCGGGCTTTTATATGGGATCCCCACATCATGAAATGGAATTATTAGGTAGGGGACATTTGTTTATTCATAGCTGGCGTCGTTTTAGCTGGAGCATAGAACCGTTATCTTTTATTGGTGTACTTGCTGCGGAAGCAAGCGAAGCGAGGAGACGACGCTCGCCTGATTTTGGTTACCTGGCCTCTACCAAATAATAACAATAAAGTTATTTGCGATTAAAGCATTCATCGATTATATACAGAAAGGATTTATTCATCAATCGCCCAGTCCTAATGAAGTGCAATTTTCGTTCACCGATATGTACTGAATTTATTTATTTGTTCATTTAGAGTACCTCGAAAGCTTTTAATTAAGAGGCATTACTTGAGGGGCAGTGGATGATTTTAGGTAACGATGGCCACTGTTGTATAGGGGGCAAGCCATTCCAGTCCTTCGGTGTGATGACGAACAATGACGACATGTGCGCAGACGTCCCGGAACGAGGAGGATAGACTACACACTGATGGACGAGGCGGGTCGACGTGCGATGAGCCGGTGAAATAGCAGAATGGCCCAGGTCGGAGTATTAACACGTGCGAAGGAGGCGATGTCTCACTTTTTTTAAGGCGGAATGACAGGGTAATCACGTTGGCTTTAGATCTCAGCTCAGTGGCGCTGCAGTTGTAGAAGTAGTCATTGAAAACGCGTCCCGAGCAGGCTTCGCCGAAATTTGTGGTGTTGCTCCGAGGTGCGTTGGTCGGCGGAATAAGCCGATGCTGACCAATGCTCACGCGCCAGTATCTTCACGCGCTAAGTCACACTGATGTGTGCTCGCACATCTTGGACACTCGCGTGCATAGCCGCTTCACACTTCTCGCCGCTGCCCATACTCGGGCTCACGCACCCATCCACGGGCACTTCCTCGCGTAACATCCCCGTGTCCTCGCACTCGCCGAAAGTCACGCACGTTAATCACCGCCTTTGCTTCGGACTCGCGTCAACCCGCACTCGCACCTGTCAAATTCGCCGGTACTTATTCCCGTAGATGCTCACGTCCCGACACCCTCTTCGTCACTCACGGCGTTTACACGAATGCGACAAGTGGCGAATTGCATCGCTTTTCGAGCCCGTCGCATTCGCGTAAACGGCAGCAGTGCGATAGGCAGGCGAATTGCATTGATGCGACGGGAAAACGTAGCGCGAGACGGTATAAGTCGTCTCGAATGGCGCATGTTTAAACGCCGGCCTTGTCGACACGCCAGAACCCTACAGTTGTTCGTGAATTTTTCATTTGCTTGCCGACGCATACGTGTCCAGTCTTTGTTCCCAGTCAGTGAATATCAGTGAACAGGCACGCGTCTAACGAAATGTTTCGACCTGCGTGTAACGTATGGATGAACAAATTTGACATTGCGCTCATAGATCCCCAATAATTGGCGTTGTGGCACGCTCGTGAAGCAGTTGCGAGTTTGGATTGCCTCGTATTCGGATGTTATTGCTGTTTGGAATGTAGAGCGGTGCATCTATTTGTACTAGCGATGCCACATTCTGAAATGCTTTTTGTTGCCTTTCCTTTTCAATAAATTAGCACTTACTGCTGGAAAAAAAAATGTCGGCTAGTCTGACCTACTTTCTATTACGCCACATACCGTCCAAAGGATCGGTACTAGCAAGTTTTTGTTGTTGCCTGTGAAATATATATCCAGCGAAATCTGTAGTGATCATCGTCTTCACCGCCGAAAAGTTCGAACTCCCTCAGAATAAATCTGGGGCTGCTCCTGGCAAGACCGCCGTACTGTGCGCACCGGAGAGATGCTAGAAAGCAAACTTCAAAATTGTCAACGTTTACTGTGAGTTGGCTTTTTCGCACAGCTCACAAGCATAACAGAGCAGCCCGTTGAGACGTTTACGGCGCGCACACGAAAAGACTCGGACAAAGTCGCATTTGTTTCGTGGAAGAGTCCGAACACAACGGGTCCCGCTTACGCAGCAGTTTGTGGCAAATGACCGCTCGGTGCCCGACGTGCAGCGCACGGCTTCGCGAGCGCCGTTGGGTTGTTAATTCGCGTGGAGAAGCCCGCTTGCAGAACGAGCAACCGGATATGTTATAAATATCGCCCCGGGGCATTCAGGCAAAGCCACTTCTTTCTCTGTGTGTGTGTGGCCTGTTCAGTACATGGCCCATGCCAACTTGTGCCACTGTGTGGCTGTTCTCACCTGGCAACATTTTTTTATTATTTGACATGTTCAGTTTGGTGAAGGATAACCTCGTGCAAACATATCTTGCTCAACTATAGGGTATAAAAATAAAGTAAGCCACAAAGGAGAAAGAGGACGGCAGCTGAACAAGCACAACGGTTCGGGCTACATGTGGAACACGAGCGGGAGGGAACCTCAAGGGAGACGCGCACTGTTGACGTACCCGTGGGCTGAACGCCCCCAAGCAACACTGGGCCCGCGAGAGTGAGCCCCGGTGGAGGGCTCCGGAGCAGCGTTGCACCTGCATCACCAGCAAGCGCTTCTGCATTTTCAGAACGCGGCCGCGAATCGAACGCACTACTTTGCGCTCAGCCAATGAGCCACCGCCCCGGGTGACTGCCCTCGAAGAACACCTCGTAGACGCCACCCGTACACGCAGGCGTACTCAACTAATTAAAACAGGAATATAAAAACAAAAATTTGACACTACGCATGCATGTCGAAGTGGTACGGGCATGGCCGCACGACCCTCCATCGGAGAACGCGCGATCACTCCAGGAAATCGTGAGCATAGAGGACGACGTTGTATAAGCATTTGCGACGTGATGCGACAGCCTTCAAGGTCACCTGCGACTACTAAATCTGTGAAATAGAACGATTTCATTTATACCGCGCGTCTCGCGTACTTAGAACCTAACTTTAAAAAATTAGAGTGGTATACTTGTGAAAAGTGGGACCAACGGCATATTGTTCATAGTCCTCCTGAGCTGCTTAGTCATTCTGAAGGGCGATTAGTTAGCTGTTTAATTACGTGTAATTATGCAAAAATTTTAACGTTTGTTTTATGGCAGAAGTTGCTGAAAGTTCGTAAAGCTTGCTCAGAAGCAGCTATTAATGTTATTTCCATGACGCAATTTCACTGGGCTCCGAAGAAAGCCCGCTAGATATATATATTAAAAAAATGACGTCCCTGAGCGTATGCTAGTTTGGCAGCGCTCTCAATCGTGCTTCAAAAGGACGAAGCCCTCGAAAGCCAGCGAGTGTGTCTGCATCCGCGTTCAGCGGCGCTCTATCGCAATTATTATTTAGGACCGTGGCGGATTTCGATCTTCACAATCGTATACGGCGGTGACTAATACTGGACGGCGTGGTCAATCGCTTTCTTTCTTTTGCTGTTATCAGGCGGGCTTGGTTCTACTGCTAGTGAGAGCACTAAGACATCATTTTTCAAAATATTTCGCGGGTTATAACAACTATAAACTATAACAACAATGAGGAAAGCAACACGGTTCACAAGAGCGCACGACGCTCCCTCTGGGCCCATTCTCACGCAGGCGCTGTGTGGATTCAATTCGCCGTCGAGGCGAACATCACCGGGCCGCCCAGCCAGGCCAGCAAATACACTGCAGCCGGTCTGCGATCATCCGCTCGTGCCTCGTTTGCAGCGAGGACACCACGCACGCGCTCGTCGAGCTCAGACGTGCCTATAACTTCCCGCTGCACGACACTTGCACCCGCCTAAACCCCCAGCGCCCTTGGCACCGCGACCCGTTTCAGCTGGGCTCGAGACCTCGTCGGCTACGGCTCCCCAGCAAAGGGAATTTTTGATTGACGTTAATCGGACCTAACCAAAAGACCACACCGAAAATCTTGGAGCGGACACCGAGCCGCCAGAAACTTATTCTGAGTGAGTACCTTGACGATGTGCGCCATATACATTATAACCAGCTAGGCCACAACTCTCATAATTGCTTTCGCAATAGCCGCTAGGCCAAGCGACGCCCGGCTCGATACCCCCAGCCAGTAACTGCATGCCATGGACATGGACGAGCCTGCTGGCGACACCGAAGAGTCCGGAACCCCATTCACGTTGGTCACTTGGATGAAACCCGTGCAGGAGTCCCAGAACGTTGCCCTCCGTATCGGAAACCCGCATCAACCTAGCCATCCCATTTGCATATTCGACCTCACAAAAGACAAAGCCGCGGCCACCGCACTCACTCCGTCAGAAGCCGAGGACATCGACATCCGCATCGGGCGCGCCCAGAATTTCCTAATCGCCGCCACGAAGCTAGAATCCACGCTGATGAAAATACTCGCTTTGCAAACCGCCGTTCACAACGGCAACGAACACCGAGTCACAGCTTACAAAGCCAGCGAGCTAGGAAACGCGCGCGTAGTAGTGCGACATGTGTACGCATAGAAATCCCGGACGTCATAATCGCCGCGAGGGACGCAGAACTTCTCGCAACGCGGTGCCTCGGCAATGGCGAATCGAGGCCGAAAGACCCTGCGCGTCGCACAAGTGGGACAGGTAGTCACATCGGTGACTCCCTACAGGCCCGATCTGGTTCGGTGCGCCTTATGTCATATCGTCGGGCACCGAACGGATGTCTGCCCGACAGCACAAGACTAGGTCGCAAGCAAGGGATGCGGCACCCAATTCACCCTGGGAACGGCCCTAAATACACACCCCACGACTGTCACATGAAATGCATAAATTGTGAAGGCGCACACAGCTCCCGAGATCCCACCTGCATAAAGAAACAAGCCGCCGACACGGCCACGCGAACAGCTAGCTGCCTACAGGAGAGATCATCCAGAATCTTCTACACCAAAGCCCAAGCGATATTGCAGGCGAAGGGATAACAGCCGCCGCCCAATACGAAAGATAATTTCTCCCACATAAACACGCACAACCGCTTCACAGAGCTCGAAGAAACAGAACAAGTCAAACAGTCCATAGAAGCGGACGCGCGGACTCAGGGCAACATCGCAATACAAGCAGAACGAAGCAAACAATACGACAAAACTTTGCCGTGGCAGTCCGGGTCACGAAGCTCAAGCTCACGCCAGGGGACATCGTACAGCCCCAAACACCGAAAACCGAGGTACCAACGCAGCCATTCAAGAACGGCTCGACGTGCGCTCTACAATTGGACCAAATAGCCATGCAAAAAGCACTATCCAAAGACAGAAGTGAGGGCCACCCTACCGACTAACCATCCGGGCGACAACCCATGCAAGTAAGTCAGTCAGCCACTTCGACACCACACGACAGCCATATTCCCAGCTACATTACTGACATCCTGCGCCAACTCTTCAATGTAGAGAAACGTGAACGCCACCGTAACTGTGCCACATGTACTCATCACAAACCAGCTCACAGCGAGCACAGAATAACTCAGCTTGCGCTATGAGCTACCTTATGACGAACTCGCATCGCAAATGAATACGGTAGTGGGGAGCATTAACACTCTCAGACCTATGGCGGAAAGCATGCACTCGAAACACAATAACGACACCTTCGCAAGCGAACAGACACTACACGAACCGAAAGGCCCAGCAATAAGGCCACACACGACCCCGACAGTGAATCCACACATTAGTATGGAGAGTCCCGAAACAAGAGCAATGCCTCCCAATACATTAAGCTCAACCTCGAGTCACGCATCAACCCATTTAACAATCTGGCAATGGAACTGTAGAGGTATTCGTCGCAAAAAGAACAATTTCGCTCAATTCATTCTCAAAGCCGCACACTAGCCAGACGTTATTTATCACCCTGCAGGAAAGAGTATACCCAATGACCCGTCGGGAGAGAGAGAGACAAAAGGGAAGGAATGACAGGGAGGTTAGCCAGTGTAAATACCGGCTGGCTACCCTGTGCTGGGGAAATGGGTAAAGGGAATAAAAGGAGAAGGAAGAGAGAAAAAAAAAACAAGAAAATGCACACAGTAACGCGATGTTACGCGCAACAATAGTCAAAGGCGGTCGCACAATTCACATGTCCTTAAGAACTTGAGCAAAGCCCTTAAGGCCTTGAGGGCCGAAACCCGTCCGGACCAGTGTCCTAGAACTTACTCTTCTGTGAAGGGGCATGACCCGTCGAGCTGGGATACACCGCCTACTAGAACCCGAGCATTAAACAAAAACTAAAGGAACGCTCTCTCGACAAGGAAACAACATCGTCGACTTGCATGCCCACTATGGCAATCACACTTGTAGCCATAGGCGCTGTCTATAGTCGGCGCCTATGGCTGACAAGTCGGCTGACTTGTAGCCATCGCTGATTCCGCGATACCGAATCGCCCTTACCCTTTCCCCTTCCTGACCCGAAGGTTTTATTTCCTGCTTGAGTCGTCCACATGTTACGTTTCTTTTGAGTTGTGTAGAGCCTTTCCCTTCGCAAAATTTTCTGTTGCCTAATCTCTCGTTATAGCATTGTTGGCGCGGTAGTCTTCGGCTTTTTGTTTATCAATATTGTCGCTTGATTTCCGGTAATTCGGATAATAGGGACAAAGGGCATTTGCAGCCGGATTATCTTTACGTTATTTATATATTTTTATTTTTTTGGACATACTACCAGCCCCTTACAGGGCCTAAATAGGAGTGGGTTACATTTGAAACGCGTACTGCAAGATCAAGTGCTAAAGTACAATATCACAACAATACAATATGTTATAACAAATAATAGATCAATTACAACGGTGTACAACAATTTATGTATACAATTATACAATTTACAACGGTATATATTTCACAACGCACAAGAAAGTTCTTGCAAGCAGGTTGGTTGCCTAAAGACAGCCGGTTTTCCCGCTTCCTTTCTAGTACCTGCATCGGAGCGTTTGTTAAAGCAGCTGAGGAGTAAACCGTCCTCACCAAATCAGCCAGTTGGGTCACAGAATGAGCGCTGAATAGTTGCTGTAATTCCTTATGTGCGCTCGATTTCGCACAAGTCAAAGAAAGTTGTCAGACATTATGGCGTTGACGCTGTTTTCTCCGGTGACAAGAAAGTCAGCGGTCTATGAGCTGCGATCGATAGGCGTGCAAGGATTGGCTTCAGGATGGAGTGATAACGCTTGTGTTGTTAAGCATGCTGTTGTGATCGGCCGTTCACCCCGCGGCACCCTTCGGTTACGGCTCGCGCGATTAAGGGGAACGGGCCAACGACCCCGTCAAAATGGTTCTCAAAACGGATGATATATGGCCAACACGGGAGTACCTCGACCAGGAGAGCTTTGGACAATTAGCAAGGATACGGTCCTTTACCTGTCATCCGCCCAAATTGGCATGTCCACGCCGGGGACGGAGTCAGTGTACGATCGGAGTCAGCGTACGCTCCCCCTTTCGCTCTTTGTGCCCAGTGATGTGCGTGCGTTTCCGACAAAGCTCCCTTCGTCCGGGAAAGGGCAACAGACCTCCAGATTGGTGGGACGTACCTGATGTCATCGGTATCCTGACGCCGGATTGAAGTGATTGAACAACGACCACTCAGGGCATAAAAGGAGCAACGGACAGCGGGAGTGATCGGCTGCTGCAACTACATCATGAACTTTTTCAAGTCCTCTTCCCATCTGACAACGGCACTTTGAATTCTCTTGTACATATGTAAATATAAACGTGTTTGCAAAACGTCCTGAATATCGGGCCCCGCCTCACGTTATCTTACTCCTCCACGAGCAAAGTGAATTCCACATCTTCGGACCCCCAGTCGCAACAATGCTAACAAGTACACCTACACCGAATTGTTCCTCTGGAGTGCTGTTCTACACGTCTGGTAGCGTTTACATCGGATAGACTGGCCGGTGTGTAAATATCAAGTTACGTGAGCGTGCCAGTTCCTTAAAGGGAGTGGTGTTGTCGCATCTTGCCAGCAATTGTCGTGATTGCGGCTGCGCGCCTTCTTGTGAGGATGCCTCAAACATCATGAAACACCACGATCAGCGCACACGTGAGATTGCTGAGACATATAACATAGACAAGCACAAGAACATGTGTGCAATTGTCAGCCGTCAGTTTCCCTATCAAACGAAGAGATCGCGTTCATTGATTGCTCGTCAATATGTGATGGTTTTTTTACACGTCATCCACATGACTTTCATAATCACTGTATACATTATCTTTTTCTTCCAATAATATTTTTTTGAGTTGTCCCAGCGCTTGTCCTGTATTCTTGCTCGTGTTTCGTTTTTATGTGCGTTGCCCAAGAAAGAATTTGTTCCAACTCGCCTGCTTTTCGATCCTTCTGCTGCCATTGTTTTTTGGGATCGTTCTTGTGTTTTGCAAGTTCTTTTTCGTGATACTGTCGTTTAGACTTTTTTAGCAAGTCATTCAGAATGCTACAATAATTTTTATAACGTGCTGCTAAGCCTACATTAAAAGGTCTTTTTAGTCTTCCTGTATAGGTCTTATCATTTATCATACTAGTTAGTAAACCTTTAGTTATACCCAAGGATTACTGGGAAACTTAAAATGTTTCCTGCATCTGACGCTAGTTGTGCTAGCGCGAACAGCTTTAGAAAGACGGCACAGAAAATTTACAGGACCTTGTACAGGAGAACCACAAAGGGAGTGATAATTTCAGACCAATCAGTATCTGCTGTGTAAAAAATATTTCAGTAATACTTGGAGGAAAAGTAGCGAGGGTCGGACTGAGTTATTTCATCCTGAAAGGTGCCAAATACAGGGAAATGTTATGTTATTTTTGTGCCTATGACACCAGAGTTTGGAGTTGGCGCGGTGCTAGAGCATGGTCAAGAAGCGCGTTTGTATCATGAGTAGAACACGTAGTAGGAGATATAATTAATGATTCAAGTCAGAAACCAGCAAATAAGTCTGTGCGAGCTGTTACACTTCCATTATCGGCGTCGAGAAAACTAATGTTACTTGAAAAAAAATTATGGGGGTTTTACGTGCCAAAATCTGATTATGAGGCACGCCGTAGTGGGCGACTCCGGAAATTTTGACCAGCTGAGGTTCTCCAACGAGCGCCTAAATCTAAGTACACGAACGTTTTCTCATTTCGCCCCATCGAAATGCGGCCGCCGTGGTCGGGATTCGATCCCGTGACCTCGTGCTTAGCAGCCCAACACCATAGTCACTAAGGTGGGTAAAAATAATGTTCATACCACCGATAATTATGACTTGATTATTTTTAAGAGGAATTCTTTGCAAAACCATGGACAGTTCACTCAGAAAAATATATATATATATATATACGATTATGAGAGTTCGACTGTATACGTTTGTTTTATTCCATACCGATTCACGGTAATTCACACTAAGAAAAATGATCAAGCCTGCGCTTACACTTATTATGAGGTGAAATAATTATAGCGGAATCACTAAGGCGATCTGGAGTACGGTGGCACTATTCTGATTAATGTGTACAATAACAGTGCAAATTACATCAATATTATCGAACCATGTTTCAGAAACACAAATAAATGAAAACGAATGACTAAGTGAGTCGACGAATGCTGAAACGGTATCGTGGTTCTTGAGCAAACTTCACACACTGATATGAAGAAATATTAGAAATATTAGACTTCGGCGGGTGATAGCAAAGACATGAAGAATTGTATTCGGGGACGAGCGTGCAATCAATCCACATGACAAGAAATGCAGCAGTGAGCTAAGTCTACGCGAAGATGCCAAGACCAGCCTCTGAGTCTATATGGAACACCCTGCAATCGGTTGATTTACGAGCTTTAGTCTAGCAGTTTCGGTTCACAAAAACTGCAATGGTTTTTTTTTAGTTCAAGAACATTGCTGAACAAGCGTTTGTTGACGACTGTGAGGTGTTCGTTGATGTAAATGGCATTACTTGTACTATCAGGAAGGCCTATCTGGGAGCACCGCAGACGAGGTCTACGCCCCTTACGAGTAAATTCATTCTTCTCGCGTGAACAAAAACGAACAGTGACGTTTTAAGCATGAAATGCTTTTAGCTCCAGTTGTCGGCGACCTTCAAATGACCTTGAGCCAAAACCCAGAGTCGTTATCAGGGCAAGTTGCGAGAACAAAACGATGTCATCCGGGCAACCAGTCAAAATTTATGAAAATGCGGTCTCTGGCCCCCAACGCTTTGTACAAGACCGCATTACATACGCAAGTCACTGCCCCGAAAAAATATTCTTCTGAGTTCTTCCTGATGTTTGTTCACAATATCACTCAAGCTGTAACTTCTAGTACGCTGAAGTTAATTCATATATACACTTGAATGCTTGAATATACACATCTATGTTCAGAGCAATGGGAATAACTGCATGGCACTGCATAGAATAGTTTATGAAGGAACGTTATTTTGTCTCATGCAAGTTCATGCTTCTTAGCCTTGTTATAGAGAGAGAGAGAGAGAGAGAGAAGTTTAATGATACGAAATGCTGAGAGGTCGGCCTGAGGTATATTCCTCTAGCCAGCTACTCGGCATTGGGGGAAGGGGAAGAGGGAAAGAAAGAGAGAAGAGGTGCATGATGGGTGACGATGACGATAGAAGGAAGATGTAGAACATATCGCAAGCAATTTAGCATGCTCAAAGTCTGCAATCCAAGCCCGTAGTTTTTAAGAAGTTCAGTAATGCCTGAATGGCCTTGAAACTTGATCGAGCATCTGGCCAAGGGCCTAAAATAACGTCCTCCGACAACGGTGCGCTGTCGAGACGCGTAAGGTCGTTGTTCAACCTTTCACGCTCTTCCACGTACTTAAGGCAGTCACAAAGCACATGACCTATAGTCTCAGGCACATTGCACACCTCACAGTGCGGAGACTCGGTGCGTCGCATGAGGTGCACGTATCCGCGCGTAAACGCTACCCCCAGCCTTAGTCTGTGCAGAAGACTGGCACAGCTTCGATGAATTTTCGGTGGTAGCCTAAAATTCATGGCAGGGTCCAATCTTTGGAGTCGTCTGTGGCGATTATCCGGATTGTCCCAGTGCTGTACTGTCAATTTTCGGATGACACTGGAGAGGAGACAGTTGGCGTCCGCTCTTGAAAAAGGAATTGAAAGCAGTGACTCTCGTTCTTCGAGTGCTTTCTTCGCTTCGGCGTCGGCCAGTTCGTTGCCCTGTATACCACAGTGACTGGGAATCCACTGAAATGTGATGTGGTGGCCGTTTTCTTGTGCTAAAGTGTAGATCTCGGCAGTTTGAAGAGCCAACACTCTGTAAGCGCTTTCTTTCAACACCACTCTAAGTAGTTGAAGAGCCGATTTTGCGTCACTGAAGACTGTCCATATTTGAGGAGGCTGTCGCGAAATATATTGAACGGCCTCTCTGATTGCCACTGGTTCCGTAGATGTTGAAGTCGTCTTGTTATGCAGACGAAACCGTCGAATGACTTGATGCGCAGGCACGACGAAAGCCGCACCAGACGCATACGACGATACCGATCCGTCTGTATACACGCTCACCGAGGAGTCATATTCTTTCGATATATATTCAAGTGTTAAATGTCTGAGGCCGACGGTAGGTATTCGCGATTTTTTAGAAATTCCCGGAATAGATAGACGTACCGGTATTTTGGACATTACCCATGGGGGCATATGTGGAAGGTCAGCCGGGGCAAAGTATGCTGGTATGGCAGATTCTTGCCATTTAACGGCTCTTGAGAAAGTGGAGTCCGGCCGTATATCGGGTAATGTCGATAAGGGATGGCGTCCATGACGACAAAGCAGTCGCAGGAATACTCGAAGAGGTTCGCATCGTAGATAGACAGGTAAAGGGGTGGCGCGAGCCTCCTCAATTGTTCCGTGGGTTGAGGTGCAACGTGGAACACCGAGACATGTTTTCAGTATCTGTGCCTGGGCACTTTCCAGCGTGCGTAAACATGACGGGCTCATACCTGATAAAACTGGCAGGCTATACCTAATGTATCTGACGTAGAGAGCCTGGTACAGCCGGAGTAGCGAACGCTCAGATGGACCCCACTTCATACCGGCCAGAAAGCGAAAAACTTGAGCAAGCCCAGTTAATTTTTTCTTTAACATTGCCACATGTTTCGACCATGAGACACCGCGGTCAATGACAACGCCGAGGTACTTGTGGTGGGTGACATATGGGATGGCATTTCCATTGATCATAATTGGATACCAACACATAAGCTTCCGTGTGAACGCTATCGCAGCGCACTTGTCTGGGGCCAGTTGCAGTCCTTGGCACTGCAGGTACTGAGACGTTAAAGAAACAGCACGCTGCAATCTGGCACGAATTTGCGGTCGCGTGACTGCGGATGCCCACATGCATATGTCGTCTGCGTATGTACTGATGTGTACTGTATCAGGAATTATTTCCGCAAGGCCAATAAGGGCAACATTGAAAAGAGTCGGGCTGAGAACTCCTCCTTGAGGCACGCCACGGACCACAGCGTGTCCTGTCGTTTCGCCATCATTCGTGGACATGAAGACTGTACGACCATTTAGGTAATTATCAATCCACATGTAGAGACGGCCGCCGATGCCTAAATTACTGAGGGCATCAAGAATGGCTTCGTGCAGTACATTGTCATAAGCTCCTTTTATGTCTATAGCCTTGTTATAGTTTGCGCAAAATTTGCCCACGCAGGTAACATGTTTGCCACTGCACCACAATTTCAGATTGCTGCTGAGATGGAGACCTCGATTTTTCCAAACTGCATTGGCAACATAGACGGCAAGCGCATAAACACTGAGTGTGCACCAAGTTCAGGTTCACGGAACTTGAGCACTGTGCTAATGGCTACTTGCTAGGCAAAGTGTAGGCAATACTTTATTCAGTATTACGCATACTTTTAGAGAAAGACTAAAAATTTAGCTGCCTGATTTATCTTCAGTGTGTGGAAAGTATCTACATATTGATAATTTCGCTTAACAAGTGTTCAGAATTTCTGAACTGTATTAAACCTGGTGTGCTGCTCGGAATCTTTTTCTTTAATGTTCACCTAAGTTGAAATTGGCCACATTGAGGCAAAAAGTGACGGGGACATCTTTTTACACGCTAACAGCAGTTCTAAATGAACGCAGATACGGCATTCCATCCCCAGAAGCTGTTGGGCTCTGCAGGCCTCATTACCAACCCTATGGTAGGAGAGGATACCTTTCCGTTGAAGCCATACCTCATGATCGAGGCGTTGTCCTCGACGTGACAAGTTATGATTCTTTATTAAGAAGTATCTATTACTTAATTCATACTATGTCATTATAGCCACTTCTGTTCCACTCATTATATAACCGATTTTTCTTTTTATCCAGCTCTTCAGGCAAGCACACTGAGCGAAGGAAATGGCAAACACATGAAACGAGCCACGTTCAACTATATATAGGCTGAGCCATGTGAATAGGTTTGCAAAAACTCTTGTGGCATACTGGTGCGAGAGTGGCCACTTTGAGAATGTTGATCGTCCAAGGCGTCGATGAAGACAACCCACGGACATCGTAAGACCATGTGCGGCACTGCACAATCTCACGTTAAAGGATTTCGCCCTTGAAGTCTCCCCATACAACCCTCCACGTTATGTCGACAGGGATGACTGTGAGGGGAATGCATTAGATGGTTCATTGCCTAACTGTACAGGGATACCACTCTAACAGGTGCATCCATACGTAGATTTTTTTCCTGGTTTACTTTGTCGCAGTTTTCTACACTTAAAACAAGTTTTTTTTTCTGTTCGCTAAGTGAACAATAAGTGAAGTACCTTTAATACGTACCTTTCTGGAATGTGGTACAACTACGCATTAAACGGTAGTACGCACTATCCGTCAACTACAATCTTGTGGCGCCTCCAAGCTGCGATCGTCAGCGCCTTTTGCGGCATCTTCCGTCAAAACTGACACTGACGGACAATGCTACTCTGGCTGGCCACGCGTATCCGCCAACGTGATCGCATGGTGATGCTTGTTTTGAAACGAACAAATGGCGCAAGTTTTGCTGTGTGGCTTCAGACCAATCTCAAAATTAGACGGTAGGATACGCCCTGCCATTCGTCGTAAAGGGGAAAAGCTCTGCGCTGCCGGGCACGTTCACAGCGTGAAAGAAGTCGATGGTGTGACTGTGCTGGTGAAGTGTGGATCCCAGCAAGGCAAACACAACTACAGCGTATCTGTGGACGTGAGTACACTCGACTATAATATTATGCTTTGATCAAGAAGCTCAATTGAGTGTGCAGTTATGGCTGAGCTTATCAAGCGTTAGGCGTGGGTGTTCTTGGCCAACCATTTGCGTTACCGTATAGACAAAACGTGTTCTTCCGTGGTGCTGTTTGGACGCGCTTGTAAAGCCTCATTGGCCACGGATGATAGGCGACATATCTTTTCGAACTACTTGACGGCTGTTTCAAACAACTTGCACAAAAATTGTATTAGGCTGCTATGTTCTGCCAAGCAACAGGAGTACTTTGTTTACAACTGCCGAGGCACCGGCACGACCTTGGGCCGCTCCAGCCGCCAAGACTCGGGTGACCGTATCCAGCAACCTGAACCCAAGCAGAGCCGCACAGCGTGAAGTGCTCAGCGACTCACGTAAGCGAGAACACCTGCAGCCACCACGCAGTACGCTTCGTACAGCAAAATAAATAGCTGTATAAGATATGGAGAATTAAAAAAAATATGTAAGTCGGCTTCCCGGCAAGACTCTTCCTCGACCAAAAACTTCAGTCTGCTGACTACCATACTTTATAGTGCGATCCTGCAGAAAGGAAGCGCGGGCACAAAACCACGGCCAGCCAGGAAATCTGTACGAGTCGGAGAGCATGCAATGCATGCGCGGCCGTTACAGTCTTTGACGCAGCAGTACCGCAGTCCCGACGCTTTATTTCTGGGCAGTTATCGATGTCTTTCACGTTTGCCATCGTAAAACAGCGGTATCGTTTACCTGCAGGATGGTGGCGCACGTGCTTCAGAAGTTTCGAATCACACGCGGTCATAACAACAACACGTGCGCCAGCTGGATTCTACGCCGTCGAATGGAAGTTGGATCGGGGCCAGAGTTGCGCTCTCGACGCTACAGGTGGCGCGGCCGTCGCCGGGAAACTCTATTGTCAGGAGAGTATATTATGAATACCACCTTTAGCACTGTGATATGTCATCATTTCATTAATTGGTATTGTGTTATCGTTCCAAATGTGCACTTACGCTTCTATTTCTCCATGAAATAAAATGTTTGTTTCAGACCAAAAGCACAAATGTTACTTGTCGGACAGAGTAAGCATTGCTATATCGCTGGGATGAAGTGGACGCACGGAACAGGCTGGCATCGATGGAGAAATACCATCGCAGGAAAGGATCGTAACTCGTGTAGGGAGCGAGGTGATTCCCTTTTATCAAACTTTTACCTCATTACGTGGTGACATGCGAACACGGCTACTGTGTCACCTACAAGAGGCTAGTATTACTTCCTTACAAAAGTGAATAGTGACGACGCAGCTGTGTTCGAGCACGCATCATTCTAAAAGAGACGCAAACTTTTGAAAGCACCTTACTTAAAATGTTCCATTTCGGCATCGTAAATACTAAACAATAGAGAGTTGTAGCAGTGCCGTGCATCAGTAGGATAAGTAGGGTAACACCGCAGCGGCCGAGGAGTGCTCGTGCGCGTACTTTACCGTATGGAAGGTCTTCCCGTACAGCCAAGCGGTACCAAGCCAACACACCATGAAACAGGCGTGGGCCACAAAGTCCACTTCACGCATGCCCGCGTCTCGTGTTGGTTTTTCACCGAGGGACGAGCTAATTTTATTGCAAGCCGTTAACGAGATTCAACCCTTCTGCGACACAACGAAGTGGCAGCAAGTAGACAGCTCTACTAATCGAGGACATACGTGTGAGATGATGATGATGATGATGATGATGATGATGATGAGTTAGTCGCATCCCCTTCGAAACGCGGGGCGGTGAGAAATAGTCACCTAGCCTGCTTTACTTAATTAGGTGTGCTAAACACGTTTTTTTAATACAGCAATTTCTCTATTGGCCTCGAGTTCCACCACTGGAAAAGCTGGCGCCACCGTCGGCGTGACGTGCTATTAGAGATCACGTGGACATGGCGGCCGCGTCGGCTGCTTCGGGAGCGCCGAAGCGAGCTGAAAACGAGAGTTTAAATTCCCTCGTACGCTGTGGTCCTCATTTAGTGGCGAGATTTTCCCGCTTCAAGTGTCTGCTTTACAACGCTTGAAAGCACTACAACAGGTAGTGGCTGCCCATGAAGGCGCGCAACATGGTAGGCTACTGCTCGGTGCCGCAGTGCCGGACGTACGCAACGGTGCCCGGTGTCAGCCTTATTCACATGTAGCTAGCAGGACAAGAAGCTGCGTGAAGCTTGGCTCGCGAAACATAAAACCGGCAAACAGTCATCGGCTACAACTAGGGTATGCAGCAAGCACAGACGCGAGGAAGATTTCTGCTACGGCGCCGGGTCTGCGATGTTCGGAAAACGCGCACTGAGACGCTCGCCCGAGTCCGCTGCCCGACTAATGTCATGACGGTTTGGTCTATGAACTCGTCGATGCTATAGATACTGGCAAGTTCACTGGAGTGGAAAGGGAGCGGTAAGAAGCACATTAAAAAAAAGCATGACACATGGTCATGTTTGTGTTATGAATTAATGCACTGGATTACAAAAAAAGAAGCAGCGGGAAATCGCACGCTGAGAACACCGATAAACATACAGTGCGACTCAACTCGAGAAATAATATTGAAACGTCCAAGAATTTAGAAGAAAAAAGAAGATTGAATCGTCGCGACGGCACATCAGGCGTCGAAGTCTCTACAATGAAATTATTTTTGAGCAGCTCTGATAGCGCCCACGCAACAATGGTTGCTTGTATACTGTCAAACGCTCATATTTTGCGGCTTAAAGCTCATGGCACGGTGCGAAAACGCGCACGCAGCGAAAGCGAAACAGTGCGCGGACAAGCATGCAGACGCGCAGTCGGTCGCTGCGAATCTGTGCAATCGCTGCGTTGAGGATTCATTCTCTTACGCTCCATTTAGTTATACAAACACTATAAGAACATATTTCACATAGTTTGCTCTCAGCGTTTACCTACCTTTCACACAAGAAGCCGGTTCGGGAGACTCCATCGCTGCGACCGTGCGCAGTGGCGTTCACCGTACGTATTCGGTAAAGAGATAGCGTCTGTAAATGATTCTGTGCTTTCAGTTTGCCCAAGATTATTATTTAGGCAGTAAAAAACTTCTCTCGTTGCGAAAGTACTTACAGAAATGTCCGGGAGAGCTCGCGCGTGGTGTTTTCAGTGAACGCTGACAGCAAAACCTATGAGGAGCGCGCCGCGTGATTCCTCATACTACGCCAGCGAGGCGCTTCCGATAGATGGCGACTCCGCAACTCCTCTCCGCCAATACATCTCCTTAATCTTTTTCCCCCTTCAATATCTACCTTGTAACGCTAGCTATGACTGTAAGAGGTCCGGTCGTATCAATCTCCTCGCTGCTTTTTTTCCCCCACTAATACTCACTAAAGCCAAGCGTTTAATTCTGGAAGATGTACGTTACCTACCGTTCTCAATGGGCGAATCCCTTTGCATTCCTTTGGAATGTGCTGGGTGGTCTCAGGATTTTTACAGCAGCATACACATGCCTAATCTATTTCCGAATATTTGCTCCGGTATGTTTCTTTCCTTAGGCAACCGGTTGGAGCCTCAAATAGCAAGGCACTGCCCTTCGTGTTATCGTACAGATTTTCCCTTCTAATTTCTTTGTTGTCATTCTTGTAAGTATCCGTGGTACTTCTTGTTTCGATTCTTTGAATCCAATTAACTGTCTCTGTTTCTCTCACTTTCGCTCTGATGACTCCTTGTTGTCTATTTACAGCTTCAATTACCCTATACTCGGTTGCCAAGTTTCTTGAACTCTTCCTCCGTTCTGTGTACACGCTTTTCAAGTGCAGATACTTGCGCATTTCAGCTGCCTATTTACTTTCATCCATGTCCCTGAGTCTTTCTTCAAAGCAAATTTTTTCTCTGTGCTTCTCTGACTTCAAAAGAGGCCCTACCCATGTCCACCTGCACTGCCTCATTCGTGGTTTTACCGTGGGCTCCCCAAGCCAACGGGCCTACCGATATTTGGTTAGTTTCCAACTCAGACAAGATATCCGATTTTAAGCATGGAATGGTATTTGCGAACGTTAGCGCTGACACCATTACTCCTGTCCACATTCCACGCACCACCTCATGTCTATTGTGGCCCCCCAATGCCCTTTGTTTCATTACTGCATCGTTCCGCTTCCCCTTTATTTTCATATTATCTTGTTGGGTGCTTCAATAAGTCTTTCCTTCGTTTACTTATACGCCGAGGCATTTATTTTGCTTGACTATAGGTATGGCTTGCTGTTGGACACCACGTAATTATGCGTCTCTTCATCAAAGATCATAATTCCCGATTTCTCTGCGCTAAACTGAAGGCTTAGATTTGTCGCTGCGTTGCCGCAGATATTCGCAAACGTCTGCAAATCTCTTTTATTGTCCGCTAGTAACACTGTGTCATCCGCATACATCAGTCCAGGGAGCTTCTGTTGAACCATTTGTCCATTACGCCTGTAGGATAAATGGAACCCTTATTCGCGGTTTTGCGGTCATAAAGCGTGAACAACAATGGAGACAGAGGACATCTTTCTTCAGTCCTTGATGAATTCCCATCACTTCATTATCTTGTCGACCTCCCCATACAACTTATGCTCGGTTGTCTCTATATATCTCATTCAGCCGCTCCACGAAATCGTCCTCTATGCTTTCGTGATTGAGAAAATCCCATAACAATTCCCTGCCTACTTTTTCATAGGCTCCTTTAATATCTAGACATGCTATCGATAAATGTGTATTCTGAGCTACTGAAACCTCTATGCACTGAATTAGTACGAGCATATTATCCTCTAAGCGTTTGCCTGGCATGAACCCCCCCCCCCCCCCCCTATTCTGCAGTTACCCCAGTACATCGTTTTTCTCCACCCACTTCGACAGTTCCAATTTTATGGCTTGCATTCCCATTCTGTATTTCACCGAATGTAACTGGCCTGTACGAGCTTGTCCTATCCCCTTTGCCCTTGTTGATGAGGTTCATCTTGCATTCACGCCATCCAACCAGAGTTCATTCTAATTACTTGCTCTATGGCATTAGTCAGCAGTGCCTTGCTCTTTGGACCGTGTTTTTCATTAGCTCTATTGGGATTTCATCGGGTCCTGCTGACATAGGCTTTTTTCCAATAAAAGCTTTCTCTGGTAGTAAAGGCTTCTCTGTTTATGCTGGATCTGTTTGAAACTGAACTACGCTTTCCTTCGTGCCGAAGTTATCCCTAATATCTTCTGTGATGTACCGCAGCGCATCGTCTCCTTCGCAGCGCATCGTCTCCTTCGAGTGAGTGTGAGTGCACTCACTCACACTCATTTCAAAGGCGTGAGTGCGAGTGCGAGTGAGTGCCAGTGAGTGTGGGCGGAGGTGAGTGCGAGTATGAGTGAGTGTGAGTAGAAATGAGTGCGAGTGCGAGTGAGTGTGAGTGTGAACGTGACGTACTGAGCACTGTGAGTGTGTGTGTGTGAGGGGGGGTGGGTTTAATTTAATATGTTGCGTTTATGGTGTACGCACTACGCATGATTCAGGGAACGTCTCAGATAATAATTTCCGCGGTTTTACTTTCCAAAACTACGATAGGATTAAGAGGCACGCCGTAGTGGCAGACTCCAGATTAACTTTGAACACCGTTCTGGCATTTCGCCCCCATCAAAATGCGGCCGCCGTGGCCGGGGATCGAACCCGTGTCCTCAAGCTTAGCAGTGCTACTTTTCAAATATAATGGCGCTTGGCAGAACCGCAACAATAGTCTCAAACGATAGTACAAACACAAAAGCCAACGAATTCTCTTATGCTCAGTTCGACGTGCCTACTGGTGTAAATTCTAGGATTATACATATTCGGGCCACCATGTTCGTGATATTTCCACGCAAAACTGCTTCGGTAGCAAAGTGAAATAAAATCTGCAATATGTTCCAAATAACTAGCTTCTTCAGGACTGAAAAAACTAGGCGTAGAGACACATCTCCTCATACCAAACGCCTTGCGGGCTTCCTCTCGCCACTTGACACTCGCCCTCCCAGTTTCTGCGCTTGCTCCGGAGATGTAGAGCAGCTTCCATAGAGATAGAGAGAGAGAGAGATGAAACTTTATTATAAAGTGAAAGGATTTATGTGGTTCGGGCCCTCAGTCCAGGGCCCCAATGGCTGTGGCTACCACTCGTGCTCGTCGTATCAGTTCCATTGAGTGACGCGAGTTGGGACATGAAATAATAAGTTCTGCGGTTCGCGCATGTGTTTTTATCCTATTTTATATCGTGTAATACTTGAAGAACAATGAGAGAGCGCTGTTAACCTGCCCGATTCTAGTGATTTTAGAGCATTTCGGCGGACTATCTGCATTTCTTTGTTGTTTTTTTTCTTTTGTCGCGTTCTGTTGGCTGGCTAATGCTAGTCGGAAGTGTTTTGAAGCCCGGTCGCTTTCTCCAGCCCTGCGAAACTTGCACGTACCACATTGCTGTAGTTTATGCAGTTTTGTCGTGCTCTCGGAATTTATTGTGCGAATGGCTCTTCCGCTGAATCCAAGTTGTTAGGCGGGCGAAGGGTGGAAAAATATTTCCTTTCCTGCAGCGAAGAGAGCGCGGATGTAATGCGTTGAAGAAGGCGAACGGAAGTCGCGTAGCGTTTGCTTATTCTTTTAGGAATACTGCCGATCTCACAAGAGATATCGTTGCAGGGAGGGCATACATATAGATAAAAAAGAAGCACAATCAGGTAACTTATAAAATGGAAAACACTAAAACACTAGCACAATTAATATATGAAATAATTAGTAGCAGTACGCTTGGTATGAGTAAAAAAATATAAATCGCGAAAACTGCAATGACAGGATGCGCGATGATGCGATCAGATTATTGAACCAAAATCCCGATACAGGTTCAAAAAAAAAAAAATTGTTCGCCATAACTGTTCAGCATGTGCATTGATTTCCACCATAGCGAATGTTACGCTTCGCCTGTGTGGCAACTGCTGGCGCGAGCGCAGAGGCACTCGAAATCAGGCACGGGAAGACCTCTGCAGACAAAGGGCGGGAACGTAAGGCTCCTCGGCTTTAGGGAGGCGCCGACACGCGACCGTTGGAAGTCACGCGAGCCGTGCGTCTGTGCACCAGCGGCGCGTGTACTCTTCCTTCGGACGCTCACCCCTTTTTCCCGCCTGCCGGCGAGATAAGCTGGCGCCGAGTGCTTGCAGGTGCGCGCACGAGACGGTTATGCCCATTTATGGTCATATGCACGATGGTAGAACAGGAGAGGTGGCCGAACGGGCGCCCCAGACGCGTCGCCGCACCTCTCTAGTTTCCACGGCAGTCGCCAGGTGGCGAAAGAGGCTTATGGCCTCGAAGATGCGCATCGCGAGCTTTCGCTGTGCTTTAAAAGGTCGATTGTTATCGCAATTTTTCCGGCTTTAGAACGCTGTTTATGAATTTAATAATTTATAGAGGCCCCGTTGGCCTTGCCCACAGTCTATCGAGCTCTATGGACCCTAAAAATTTGTAATCGCCGCGGGTAATCTCGACAAGACATACACAGAGCGCCGATCGCAAGGGACGCGCCTGTATTTTCCTGGAAGTGTGATAATTCTTACCGGCGAGTGTACAGCGTAAAAAAAAATATTTGTTTTTTACGTCGTTGTGGGTAGCATTGGGCTTATGGACGTAGTTGATTTATGATCGCGTGGCTGTAACTAACTTTCACCGATGCGCGGTCATCAATTGCCTTGTTTTCTTTTAAAACATTAGATTACAATTATGGGGTTTTACGTGCCAAAACCACTTTCTTTTTCTTTTCTTTTTTGTTCAGCTCCAACTGTTCCAACTTTACAAAGCGAGCAGCGATACCGATGCTATCGCGCGCGCAGCTTGGACAGAGAGCCAGAAATACAGCACATCCAAGCCGATCACCTAAGCACGACTCCGAGGCGCGCGCAACGCTGTAATGCAAATCGGACAACGGAGGGAGCTAGCTGTCCTGCTTTCAGGCTAGCGCGCACCTACGAAATGCTGGAGACTGCAAACGACGGGAGTGGACGCACTGCTGAGAACGGCGCCGCAGCGCCTTCGTGTTCGCGGCCCACTTTGGCCGGCCACACTAAGCCAGGAGGAACAGAAACGGCGTGAAGCACGCAGTAAGTGGTAGCCGTGGTGCCCGTCGTAGAAGCGGCGCAGTGTACTCCACTTGGGATGCACACTGCAGACAGATCGCGCACGCGGAAGCTTCTACAAGGAACATCGCGGTGTTGCAGAAAGCGTCGATCAACTTTTATTTTTAAACCGGCCTGTCGTCTCAGTAATTCAATCTTTCATTAGTTCACGTGCTTAGAAACTGATGATTTTTCGACCCAACGTTTTTCATAACTAATAATAGCAACGATATATATTGACACGTGTACTTGTTTCTTTTCCCTGACCGCTTTTCACCGTCTAACAAATTCTATCGCACAGCGCAGGAGGCGTCTGCGTGTATCGGAAGTTTCTCGAATGTTATCGATGGTTCTTTTTACTGTTTCGTGTCACCGAACCTTGTGTAATCTGATTTCATGTATGTCGACGCGAATGGCGCACAACTTTCTGGAGAACGCGCGGGCACCAGCCATCACTCTGGAACCTTCGACGACGCTATTTACTGATGTATAAAAGCCGACGCGATTGATCCGCAGCTCAGATTTCCGACGATCGCCGACTGCGTTCGCCGCTGTCGCCGTTCTTTGAGTGTAGCCTGTTTTTGAGGGCACCAGTTCGCCCAATAAAACGCTTTAGTTTCATAACTCGCAGTTCTGCTACTTTCTTCACCGTCACTACCACGTGACAATACATTGGTTAACACGACAACAGTACTCTTGGGAAGACAGTAAATACTGTTTCTGCGTAGTCGTACATGCTAATCAAGAGTTTATTAATATTCTTATAAGGAACAAGAAACCGATGTACTTGATCGCAAACATATCAAAAAGGTATTCGTTTTAAACGTGATTCATTTGACAACTACGCATATAGTGCAGCGTCAGGCACATAGCCAGTATATCTTTTCGGCGGGGGGCGGGGGGAGGGGGGCAAACCGAGGTAGCAAATCATGGGGGGGGGGGGTACCTTTACTTGTACAAATGTGAATAATGCCCACCATTCACCATAAATACGCGTAAACCTGAAGAAGAGAATTGAAAAAGGTGCACCTCAAGGTACACCTTTGAGATACACCTCTCCTTTACTTGGCAAACAATTGGAACCACATCAAACGGACTCGCGCCTGACAGAAGCGCATGAAGAACACTGCCAAGGACAAGTAAACAAGCGAAAGTATCAAATAAAGATTTGTAGTAGCGTTGTCTGAATTAGCTCCGGAAGAACTACAGATATATATATATATATATATATATATATATATATATATATATATATATATATATATATATATATATATATATATGTTTGCGAAACAATCAGAGTTCTTTTGCATCCCTCGTTTACTGCTCTACCAATTTGATTGCCAAAACCGACACGTGTTGTTATTCGGGAAGTTACGTAACAATCACCAGTCCCGTACATCCCTGTAGAGCGCAGGACGCTGCGGTTCTAGACGTACTGCGCCCACCCCGGAAGGTTACAAAAACAGCCACACAGCACAGCAGGGAAGTGGCTACGTCAGGCGGCTCGACTGATAACAGTAGAAGCGTCGTTCAAAACACACTGAATTCTCCACTTCCAACCGTATTTTTTCTACTTCCTTTTTAAATAAAAATATGCTGATTCATAAATATTTTCTGAAACAACGGTTAAATTTGTTAATTTTCGCTTTTCCTTCCTGTTTGGCTGTTGCCCTGGCTCTTTCCCTTGGTATATCGCTTAATTTCTCAACTCCTTGCGACTATTGTTTCCAGTTGCCAATTTTGCCCGAAAAGTGCTGTACAATTAGGGGAAAGCCAGATTAGGTAGCGGGTGACAGCCATATTGCTTATGGGTTAAAGGGTTATTGCAGGGTGTGATCATGGGCGCTGTTTTGCATCTCACCGAATTGATCAGAAAACTGGCCTTCACACCCCAGGAGATGCCGATAACTACCGCCGTCCAAAAAGTGTGAAAAAATTGACAACCATTCCACTCTGTGAAGGTGAGATAGCAGCGAGAGCTGACGGCAGTACAAGCTCTCAAACGAAAAGCAAAGTGCTTCACCGCCGCCGCGGGTCGGCTCGAAGGTAGTGTAATACCGGGCCGACCCGCGGCAAAAGTGAACCAGGCGTTATAAGCACTCCCCATACGTGGGCCGATCCCGACGCTATTGCAATGCCGGGATGGCCTCCGGCGGAGGTGAAGCAGGCATTAGGCACTCCCCATACGTGGGCCGATCCCGAAGATGGTGCAATACCGGGCCCACCCGCGGCAGAGGTGAAACAGGCGTTAAGCGCTCCCCATACGTGGGTCCATCGCAAAGTAGTGCAATGCCAGGCCGACCCGCGGCGGAGGTGCAGCAGGCGTTAAGCACTCACCAGGAGGAGGAGGAGGAGGAGGAGGAGGAGGAGGAGGAAAAAACTTTATTCTTGTCCTGTACAAGGTGTTGCCACCCGCCTGGCTAGTCCCATGTTGGGACCGGGAGGTCAAGCCTCCTAGCCCTATCACAGGCGTACTGGACAGCCAGGACTTGAGGGATATGATCTGGAGATCTGATCATTCCTAAAAACCGATTCCGGGAAATGCCAGGGCCGAGCGACCCACACTCCCAGAGCATATGTTCAAGCGTGCATATCTCCTTTTTGCATGCTTTGCATATAATATTCATGTCTGCAATGTCATACCATTCCTTTATTTGTGCAGGTGAATAATAAGACTCTGTTTGTAATTGCCTAAGTGTAACTGCTTGTGCTCTGTTTAGTCTATAGTGAGGGGGTGGAAACTCCGTCCTTCCCATGTAGTAATGTTTTGTAATTTCATTGTATGTAATGAGGGTATCTCTCTGTAAGTTCTCCAATCCAGCAGAATCAAAACCATATGTAGAAGCGGCCCGGTCTGTAAGGTCGCGGGCGACGCTGTTGGCCGATTCATTTGGATTGACAGGAATACCATCAAGTGAACCAAGGTGCGCCGGGAACCAATAAATGAAACGCGTAACATTTGTTTGCCTTTTGTTAATTATTTTCGCAGCCTGTGGGACAATTTTTCCCCTATTGAAAGCTCTAATAGCTGTTTTCGAGTCGCTATAAATTTCTGTAAATCTATCGTCTGTTAGTGCCAGTGCAATGGCAACTTGTTCAGCGACTTCAGGTTTGCTAGTGTAGACCGTGGCGCAGTTGGTGCAATTGCCCTGATGATCCACTACTGCCGCCGCGAACTTAGTTCGATCGTTGTAAGCAGCCGAATCAACAAAGCAGGCTCCTCTGCCCCCTTTATCCATTTTCTTGATTAACGCCCTGGCTCGCGCAACTCTCCGGTTGATGTTATGTTTTGGGTGCATATTCCTGGGTAGCGGTGCGACAACTATGTTGTCTGCGAATTCTTGGTTAACTTTAGTGTACTGTGCTGGATCCGTAATCGGGTTGATCATAATCTTGTCCAGGATTGATCTTCCCGTGCTATTTGTGATGTTTCTTGAGCCTCCGCGATCTCCATGGTCGTGTTGTGTATTCCTAACTTGAGCAATTTTGCAGTGCTGGTTCGAATTGGGAGCCCCAATGCGCTTTTAACAACTTTCTTGATCGCTGAGTCAAGCTTCTTGAGTTGAACCTGCGTCCAGTTGTACATGGCATACGTGGGGCCATTCCAAAAATTTGGAAGGGCGCGTTACAAGTTCCCGAGCCCACAGGGGTATGTGCCACTGAGCTTGGACCCTTGCTGCACTATCACCAGGATCGGCCCACATGACGATTTTTTATGTTGACGGACGCCGGCAAAACTGCGGGAGGTTAGTCATATACAGCTTTGGCTGTAAAGGGCACCAAAATATTGACCGCCGAATAGATTGATTTGTCGGCGCTTTAGGAATATTTGTGAGGAGTGGGGGCGTGGTCGGGGAGGGGAGGGGGTATGCCGCTTAATTTCGGGGGTGCGCGGGCCGCGCATTTACATTCGCTCGCCTGTGCAGCCGGTCGACTGCAGCGCCGCCCCCGCGGCACCAACGGGAACTATATTTCTAGGTAACTTTTCGCCTTAGGGGAGCCTAGGTCCCTAGTTGTCGTGTAAAAAACTCGCCTAGCTCCTGAAACGCCCTAGTCCCCATGCGCGCGCACGCGGGGCCCATAGAAATATACCATAGCGCAGGGTTTGTGCCAACTCGCCGGAGCAACAGGGTGGGCGGTTCATTGGGCGTGCACGCAAGCAGCACGACCACGAACGAAGCGATACAAGGTGGAACAGCGCGTTTTACGGCAATCGAAGTTGTGTGTGTGTGACGCGCTTGGCGTGTGCAAACAGCAATTGAGTTGCGTGTGTGACGAATGTGTATGCGCAAATAGCACGACCACGAACGAAGGCGGAACATCGCGTTTTGACGTTTGGTGTGCGCAGAGCAATCGAGTTGCGTGTGTGACGCGTTTGTTCGTGCAAACAGCACGACCACGAACGAAGCGATGCAAGGTGGAACAGCGCGTGTTGCACAATCGAGTTGTGTGCGTGCGTGTGTGTGACGCGTTTGTGGTGCGCAAAGAGCACGACGACGATCGTCTTCTAACTGCGCCAGAGCAAACCGATTGTTGAGTACTACGTACGTATTGCGCGGGCGTTAAAACTATAGAAACACGGGATTGCGACGCGACCAGCCACAGTGTATAGGACTGCACGTACGTACGTACGTACATTTTTGTAATGTGGTCAATCTTAAAAGGACGATGGCATTTCTGCACCGGCGGAGAAGTGGGAAATCGTGATTAAACTTGGCCGATCATTGTCAAAAGCAAAGGCTTACCCTTAATTAGGGGCTATCCGCTACCTTCTACTGAAACTGCAGCCTCTAGTAGTCTTCATGCACTTTTGTAGTCATGACACCATACGACGATAGCCTCTGACGTGGGGCCCAGACTACTGGAGAGCTGGTTGATCAAGCTTGCTCAATAAACTTGACCTTTTGTTCTTTCATTATGCTACAGTGCTAGAGCGTAGTTTCTTGCTATTAGTAAACAGGCAAGACAACAAATCATTGCTACTCTACTCCTGTTGTGGCTCTTCAGTCAATGACACTAGAGGGGAAAGGAATCGAGATCCAAGCCAAGTGGCAAATTGTGTTTAGTCAGTCTTAAACACCCTTAACTCGATGTTTTAAATGCCTGTGTGGTTGATACCTTGTCTAGTGGAACTTCTTGCCATCCCCAAAATGTGCATAGCACCAGAGGTATAGTTTGACAGCTGTAAGCAGTGCAATTAAGGGAGTGCAGTACCTGTATTGCAGCTTTACACCAGCTAAGATATTGAAGCTTGGGAGTTATGTTCGTATTTCGCATGCATAGTGTGGCAAGAACTTGTAATCCGCCCTCAAGTTCTGCTGGAGCACAAGCTACTGTTACTCTTTTGTGCAGCTAGTATCAGCAGACCAGCTTGCAGTATTGCTAGGTAGAAAAGCACTTAGGCTTCACGACCATCCAAGTCTTAAATGAATAAGTGCATGGCTAGAAGTTGTAAATTGCAAGAAACAGTTCAAATGCCATTGAGCATAGTTGCGTTATTGCAATGTATCCTTTGGAGCAATGTACGAGCCATGGTGGTTCCCACATTGTGTTGAAGTGCCCCACCAGTGACATATGATAATGATGCCAGCGTGATCCAGTGTGGCTGTACTTTGTTCTATAAAAGCTTTTAATGTGTTTTAGATTATATTTAGTGCAGTATCTAAAGTTACTAATGTATGAAACTTTAATTCTCCCAATCCTAGATTATGCTTCTCCTGTCTGGAACCCTCATAAGCCCACTCCATAAGCTCACTAATAAGCTCCATAAGCTCACTCATAAGCTCCATAAGCTCACTCCATTGAGAGCATGCAACAAAAATCTATTCGGTTAAAAATTAAATTATGGGGTTTTACGTGCCAAAGCCACTTTCTGATTATGAGGAACGCCGTAGTGGAGGACTCCGGAAATTTCGACTACCTGGGTTTCTTTAACGTGCACTTAAATCTAAGTACACGGGCGTTTTCGCATTTCGCCCCCATCGAAATGCGGCCGCCATGGCCGGGATTCGATCCCGCGACCTCGTGCTCAGCAGCCCAACACCATAGCCACTGAGCAACCACGGCGGGTATCTATTCGGTTCATATATCGTCGCTATGATCACTATTTTTCACCCTCTCGTGCCTTGTCTTCTTTGAACCTAACCCCTTTATCCATACGCCGTCACATTGAGTCATTGAAGTTTCTGCATGGCATCGTCAATTTTTCTTATCGTGTCTCACATCCCATATATATTCCTTTAGACATTCCTCGGTCAAGTAGGAGTCACCATAACCTTAATATTAAGCCTTACTTTGCTCGATCTAATAAATTTAAATACAGCTTTATCCCACGTACTATTGAATTCTGGAACTTAAATCCCGGAACAATTAGGTCACTTCCATTGAACGATTTGCTCTTAAAAGTTAACCACACCTGATTTTATGTATTTTCTTGTTGTTACAACGTATTGACTCATTCTCGTTTTTGTACCGACTCCAGTGTTGCTGTTATTTTGAGTTTCATTTGTGTCATCTGCCTTATTCTAGTGAATTTTTAATATGTTATTGTTTACTTGTTTTTTTGTATGACGTATTTTTGTCTAACCCACTCCTGCAATAGCCCCACAAAGGGGCTGCAGTATGTATAAATGAATAAATAAATAAATAAATAAATAAATAAATAAATAAATAAATAAATAAATAAATAAATAAATAAATAAATCTGAAAGGTTATGCGCAGAAGATGATAGTTGACCTTACAGCCATTTTTTCTATACAGTCCTTCACTTTCCATCAACTTGAGCAAATCATTCAAGCCCCAAAATAACACATTTAATATTGGTACTCAGATTGAACAGTTTCAGTTCTATGTGTATGTTTCAGAGAACTGGACCAAACATCAAGAATGAAAACTTAGCTACCTATTGATGCTGTAGCTTTAGGCTCTGCAGGAACCATTTATCTGCAGCACCCAACTTATCCCGTATTTGACGGATCATGGCAGATGTGTGAAGAAGCACGAGTGTTATGCAGAACAGTTTTCAAGAGGTAATGAACCTCTACCATATACATAAATAACTGGAAGCATTCTCCTAAGGAAATGTTCGTGCTCTGCACTGTAACATCGACAAGTCCCTCCCTAAGATAAGGTGATCAAGAGAGCTGGTTTTATGAATCTGTTGTATTTACACAATTTTAACATGGTATAAGTGAGGCCCAAGGCATAAATGGGACTGCGTGCTGTTCTGTATGCGTGCTGCGCTTATTGTACAGATCAATAGTAGCCAATCAATACCCATTTTATTGAAGATGCAAACTGGATCATATCCTAGGGCCAACTCACTGTCAACGAAAACTGTTATACTGGCTTCCTGCACTGTTTATTGATCATGGACTTCTTTTTGAGGTGCGATTGAAGTCCCTCAAAATCTTACTTAAACTATGAATTGCAACTGGGAGAACGTGTCCGTTCATTAGGACCACACTTTTTGTATTTAGCTCTCATCATTGTAAACAGCTTCATAATGAGAGAAACCTCAGACGAAATGCTTATTTTTTCCTGGCATTCTTCTTCTGCCTTCTTTGTAAGCACAAACTATGGCCATGTAAACAAGGTAATCTTGCATTTATCCTGCCTACAAGTGCCTCTTTTGACATTCATGCCTGTATTGCCTTTTCAGTGCCTAAATATTCCCTTTTTCCTTCTTTTCTCATGACTCCATTTTGTTAAACAAGAAACACTGAACAGTAATGAATCTGAACAGTAATGACGAAAGCATTGTGCGGAAATATTCAAGGTGATCAGGAAATGTAAAATGAGTCATACACCCGACTGTAGCAAACTGTTACAGAGAAAACCCATGCAGGTTTCTCGGAAATTCTTCACAAACCTACCACATGCTTCAGACTGCTCCTATGATTCTGATGTCTGCGATAATACATAAAAGTAGGTTCTCATGGGCACATCTATTCTCTAGTTCATGAAGTCTTCATTCCAGAGAGCCTCACCATGCCATAACACTAACCCCCGTATACAGAAATGCATCTTAACTTGAAGCCCATGCTTGACTCGATTTAAATGATGCTTGTCGTGAACGCACCAAAAGTAACGCAATGAGCATCTTGGGCGCGTTCACACCATGCGTCATTTATATCAAGTCAAGCATGAGCTTCAAGATGCATTGCTGAATACGGCGGTAAGACTTGATAAAGGTTGCTATTAATTATTTGTCCAATGTTTCAGTTGTCTCATCAAGAATATCTAGCTGTTTCTGAATGCTACCAATTTTTGCTTCATTCTCCTTTTCACCACATGTGCTTCATGGCAATCTCTTTCAACTTTCCATCCCTTCTCCTTTCCCATGCTGTTGGCCAATGTGCAGGTGTCGTCTATGCGCTAGACAGTTACGATGTGGTCAGCAGGCTTTGCATTTCTCTGTCAACCAATTTCTCTCTTTGCTTTTGTGATCAAGTTCGCCTGACCCTTAGCTCACTGTATACAATGAAAACCAAGCCTTTTTTTTTTCATGAAATGGGCAAGCACTTGCATCTCTTGCAAAGGATCTTTCAGTAAATTTTCTCGTTCCTGCAATCATACTGAACATGCACGTCCATCATAATTTTTATGTATCTAAAACGCACCGCCAGAAAGAGTAACAAAAAGCAGCTATACTTTCAGATAACACTTGTCGCTAAGAAAGCAAACCAAGATCAATTATGGGTGGTCTCCATTTTCTTTTTCAACATGCAAGGAGCATTGTGCACACACCTGTCAAGCATAAAGGGAGCACGTATGAGCCATGATGCCTCAATGGCTCTCATGTCTGACCACCCAAAAGAAGGCAGGCCAAACATAAAATTTGTTTTTGGAAATTCCATTTATTATAGCTAAAATTTTATCTTGAAAACACAAAAAGTAGTCTTCATTTCAAGACCGTGCCACCTCTGGCTGTATTTTCAGAGCATGAAAATATACTAAATTTAAATGGCAACAGTAAAGAAACATTGGCTTCCATCTTCTGCAATGCAGAAGAGAGAGACACGGTACACGGTAATCCAAAGTATGAACCAAACTTGGTCGTAGCATACACGCTCTGTGCTGATGTAACTTTAATTAGAACTGAAGTGTGGCATCCACTACTCGCCTGTGTCGTCAAAGGCCATTTCATGTTGCCACACATTCTTTATCCGCTACCTGAAAAGATTACATTACACCATGAAGATGACAAAGCTCACATGCATTAGAGGAAAATTGGTTGGCTATCTTGTCTCCCATACAACTCCGCCAAATACCTGCAATTAGTGTAAGTATGCTAGTTCCCTGCACTGTTTCCCATAACATCTTTGTTGAAGGTAGTGGGTAACAATATCTCAATCAGTTCACAAACTGTGGAGATTATTGTTATTTTTTAAAGAGAACAGCTTTATTTGCCTCTCGACAGCAGATGGCATAATTTGTTTAAAGTAAAAGGTTGAAGCAATTCATCGGCATGTGCTTCACAATGTGCCTTGCAAGGATTCCTCATTAACAAATATACTGTTTCGAGAGTTTTCATTTCAGTTTGCTGACACAATGACAAGAGACAGGAGGGAAGCTATGAAGCTGCTTGTCTCTCCACACCAAAAGCCAGCACCTATAGACTCTGCTAAAGATGTACTTCTCAAAATCTGGCAACTCCTTGACCAATCTGTGAAAAAATGTTAAATACGTGAGTCAGAAGTTATGTCTATCAGGCTGCCGCCACTCAAAGGGCAAAGCTCCTTGAAACAGCAAAGCTCAAAAAACAAGGAAAGAAGAGCACGTGCGAACGTTTCATGCTTTATAATGTAGAATAACGATTTCACCAATGCCAGGAATGCCACGCATCAGTGCCAGCGGGAACATCGTCTTGAGAATGGCTCCTTGATTTGGATTACATATTTCAACTGACAATTCTGCTGTATTGATTTACAGGTTGTATTTATGAAATCAGCAGCAATTCTACTCGTACAGTTTGAGAAATACGCCAAAATTGATGCACGCTTCTTTCACATAAGAATTTGAAGGATGAATTCTAGGAAGCGTTACAAAGGCAGAAACAGTGTTCGAAGGTGTCAGAATGAGGGCCATGAAATGAGGTCCTTGACTAACTGAACAGGGCCGCTGCTGCAGACATTTTAAGCATGAAATGCTTTTAGCTCCTGTTGTCAGCCACCTTCAATGAACCAAAAGCCAGAGCCATTCTCGTGGCACTCAAACCAGCTCATCCGGGCAAACAGTCAAGACTGCAATACATACGCTAGTTACTTCCCAAACATGTTACAAAAAATATTGCTTCTGAGTTCTAAATAATTGCTCACAATATCACTCAAGCTGTAACTTCTAGTACGCTGAAGTTTTATTTGTCACTTCTAATAGCGACGTTCAGAGGCAGATACAAGGCACTGTACACTTGATTGTCATTTTTTGGCACTGAGACACAGTTGCTTGTGCTCTTTTCAATTCCAGCAGTCCACGAGGTCCACGGCGCATCTGGTGGACCGAGACGAGACTTGCAATGGGGTTCTGTCTTTGACAGGAAACTTGCTTCCATATGGACCAGTGTACAGCTGCGTGGTGCGGTGGGGTGGGGTGTGCCGTTGCGAATGTGCGCTACACCCATTTTAAGATTGTGTCTGGTATCATCTACAATCAATCTGCTTTGTCGGCAGCCATTTTATGTTTTCATCTACACTCGATTACAGGAGAGCCAGTATTTTTTAGTGTCACCACAACAGCCTGAAAATGCTCATACAAAATTCTACAAAGAGTGCAAGCGCTTCCGAGCTTTTTTAGTCTGTACATTCTAGCTATCTGAAATGAATCCAAGAAAGTAGTGGATGCTAAGGATATGATCATAGAACTATGGCATATTACTTCGAGGTAGATGAAGTGGTACACGAAAGTGTCCTGTGTATTCTATTTCAGTGATCTGTTGGATAGTGTTCAGGAGAGATGCCGCGCTAGTGCAGCCAGCATCAAGTGCAATCAAAACGTGGCTTTACTGTTGTTCAAAGCAGATATTAGATTCGCCCTACAGCAAAAAGGAAACGAAGCAACACCTTCAAGAAGGCAGTTCCCAAACAGCGAAAAAAAAAAATGTTGGAGGGCACTTAAGCTGCGCCTTTAAGAATGCAACACGATAGCATTAAAAGATCCCTGGCTGCTTCTCACGCTTCCGGGCAGCTGCAGCTTATGCTTCTGTAATGTTTCCCTGGAAATGCTGGTGGCAAACGCTATGCACGAAGGCGAGCTTTCTGGGGCGTGCCACTCCTAAGACAGACCTGAAATGGCAGCTGGAAAAGCGGTTTGTGTTTGAGTTTGCGCGCAACAGAATTATGTTTTCTCGCATATTCAAATTACGATCAAACGCTATCATGTCTCAAGGTTGTGCGCAAACCATACTTTATGAATTTTTGACACATTCTACTTTGAGAATTTTAATTAGTTCAGTGACGCCTATATGCCACGTGGAGGGCCTGCATGAATCGGGATGCATGGTTCGGGATTAATTTTCTCATATGGAAAAGGTCGCCAACACCACTGCTGGATTCTCAGCGACACGGGGCCCTGAACGCTATGGCTGTTATTATTGTGAATCAGTTCCTGGTCAACAGCATATGTGCCATGCACAAAAAGAAAAAAAAAATCAAAGTAGATGCACTTGGGCACTTCCCAAACATTTTTTTACAAGAAAGGCAGAGGAAAAACCTTCGCTGCTAAGGCATCAGATGAGTAATGTGTAAAACATGCAATATAACGCTTAATTGTACATCCGACAAGGACTATATTGTAACGTAGATTGGAGTCTTGCAAAATATACGCTTCTCTTTAATGGTGGGCCAGAACAAGAGCGTGCAGCTGACGCACTTCATCGTCTTTCGTGGCGCCAACCTTTGCGCGCGCCGTTCTGCGGTGCGGGAGCCCCACATCTTTGTGTCAATATGTACAAATTGCACGCAGAATTGACGTCGACTCGGGGTGAAGGTCGCTTTCCAAGTTCTACCTGGTGTTGTCTGCAGGCAACAAACGCACTGCTGAAGAAGCTTACACAAACATTTTTCATTTTCCTTCACTGTCTTTAGTCTCTGTGTATTTTCTACATTTCCAACAAACCTAAATGTTTTCCTTAGGGTTTTTCATGTTTCATCCCCAACAGTTAATGCTCATTACAGTGTTGAAGTTGTTTGCATGCTTTTTTCTTCTATGCACCATCCTGTCAGCCACCTAGGTCTACTCCTTTTGCTCAACTACATTTTGGAGCCCAATGACGAGAAAGACTTCTCTAGCATACCTGAAGGTCATGAAGAAGTAGAACAGGATTACCGGCTGCGTGAGATACTTGAAGACATAATGATTTTTTTCCAGACAAGATTCGAAACATGAGTTCCAAATTTATTAGCTTTCTTTTACCATTTTTATAAGGCTATTGAGTAAAACCATCTTCATCTTCAATTACTCACTGAATTCATCTTTGATAGTAGCAACATTCTTGTATCATATAGCGTGTGTTGATGTTGGGCAGTGCTTTCGCAATAACAGCCTTTAGAGAGTTTTTATCTATGTGTAGCTGGTCGTTAGTCCCCTTCCCAGTAACACCTGCCTTACATAGTGGCATGCAGATTGAGGTATTCGGAACTAGGGATGCTACATCGAGGTTGATCTGGCTTGAAAAATTTACCACCGGACACTCGTGAGCCATGCAGGTGTTGTGGAAGCAAATAAATTACATAGGGTGGTGCCTAATGACATCGTGCCCAAAAAGCTTTACTATGTCACCTGGGGTTGCTTGGCTAAGGCCATAATCGGCTTTTGAGGGTTCTCACTCGTATCACCCCCTACCTCCCGGAGGAACTCAACCACTGGAATGGCACCTTGCCACGGGCATCAGTTATTTCTTTTTTGTCACAGATGATTATTAGACACGATTTCTTGTCTCACCCTGAAAACAATGTGGTTCGTGACATTTGAAGAAGGTGGTGATCTCCAAGTTACTGTGGTCAGTGTGTAAGGCGACTAGAACGACATCAAGTTCCATCTCGTGCATCAGGCAGAATGCTGCTATTTCCAAGTAAATTTGCTAACTAGGTTACAGAGGTGATTGTGAAGGTGAAGTCGAGCGCTTACAGATTGAGAATGTTAATGGTTGAGGAGATTCAAAGCCGCATCCTCAAATACGTTGCGCAGCTTGCATGACAATGTTGAAACTCAAGCCTGTGTCCTTTGGACTAATATTTCACTGTTTTGTGTGGCTACTTTTATAGAAGACGAAAGCCAAACTTCTCCAGGTTTAAGATTGGTTTTACGACAGCTATGACAGAGCCAACTCCTTGGTGCACGCTTATGGTAGTGGTGACGAAGCCATCAGGAGCACTCCACACTTTTATGGATTACACAAAAACTGAACAAGCAAGTTCTATGAGCATCATATCCAATTCCTGCAGTAGAGCATACCCTTCAGATACTACGAGTCACAGCTTGGTGTATGAAGAATTTATGCCCAAATTCAGGGTTTTGGCAAATCCCTGAGAAATGACGGAAAGTTTTTGACCACTTTTACAGCACCATTCCGTTGGTTTCGCTTTAACTGCTCATGCGATTTGGTATCTGGCGTGCCCCAGATCAAATACAATGGTATATGAATTATATTCATCCAGAACTTATATGTGTTGCTTGTCATATGGTCGAGGTTATCAGTTGGTTCTCAACTAAACAGCAACACAACGAACTCTGCAGTACATTTGAGGGCACCCACTGTGCAAGAGCTGCCATCAACAAAGAGAAATGTAAGTTTGGCATCACAATAATATCCTACTTGGGGCATATCATCAACGAAAACAAGCTCAAAGTTGTCAGAGACATGCCAAGACTATCCTCCAGAACTACAGCTGCTAATGGGCATGACCACCTATCTAGGTTTATTCGCTCCTAACATGACAAACACTACACCCATTGTCCAGCATACTGTTTTTAAAGCATGGTTTATCTGGAACCCACACAGGTTCAAGAATTCTCAAAATGGAAAGAAATACTTTCTTCAGAAACAGTGCTTGGCTGGTGCTCCTCAAAATGAGAAACCAGCTGCTAATCACAGCTGATGCTTTGTGCTGTGGTCTAGTTGCAGTGCTCAGCCAAAAGCAAGACGATGGGCAACATGTTACTAGATACGCCTCAAGATATTTTGCAGAGACAGAATGCCAGGCTATGCCTAGATATAAAAAGAAGTGCTTTCTTTCTTGCAAGCTTGAGATAAATTCTATAAATGGGGCAACAATCTGTTTCCCAAATCCTAAAATGCATGCATGATCGATACATTATGAGGCATAATGTACATCTTAGGCAAAGACTTTCCCGCAGCGGATACACTGTCAAGTTCTCATGTGAAGGAGAATAACAGGCACCAGAAGGGCCTACCAAGATTGAAGGCGCTATGCATGCTGCCTCTCCCCACCTTCTTTACAAGAACTGAAGAAAGAACAAGCGCTAGATTAATGCTGCTGCCAACTTCGCATCTTCCCTCGAAAGAGCTGGACAAGGTGTTGCAAAGTCTGAAAGAATTCTGGCTGCACAAGGACAATGTAGTCCAAGACATGTTGATATTTTGGCAACAAAACCATCACGCCCAAGAAGCTACAGGAGCTTACCCACCCAGCGCTTCTCACTTGAAGGCCACTTTGGAATCAATAAATGCCTAGGAAGACAACAAAGTACTGCATCATAAATACATACAAACAGCAAACGTCTTCAAGTCATGTCATACATGCTAGCACCACAGGGCTAAGAGAAGGGTGACACTCCTGCAACTGGGATTCTGAGAAAAGCTGTTACAGAAGTTCACCATGGACATATTTTCTATTGTAGGGGTGCGGTGGCTCATCATCACAAAATACTAGTAAGGGTATCCTGAGCTAGTACTGGCTAGTTTGACAGGACCTGTGGTTGCGACTCAATGCCTCATTGTTTTCACAAGGCGTGCCGAGATAGCCGAGCCCGAGAGCTACTCGAGGCGTACCATATTAAAAAGAAGGGACTAGAATGTGTCAGTGACACCTCAGTTTATTTACATAACAGTGAGATGAAGTTTATTGACGAGCGTAGGTAGGTCGCGTTTCGCTAATACAAGGTTTTACTTTTTCTTTTACCTTGCCTTTTTTCGCGCACGCGCAGTGGTGTATGTCAGGTGTGTACTTATATGTGTACGTTGTGGAATAAACTTTAGTTGCAAGTCTGCGCCCGTCCTTGTCCCTCGCTGTCTTTGTGGTTCGTTTGTTCGCGCAGTTAAACAATGTTCGCTAATATCTACCAACTCGCCCAACAACAAGTTCTAAACTGAGCTTGGTGATCGCTGTGTCTGAAGGGACAATGTTCTGACTGGTGTTTTATAAGTCGCGGGTCCAATTTTTCGTCGCGACGATAGATCGGATTTTTTACAAGCACTGCTCCAGGAGGGCACATGTAACCGGCAAACGGAGGCCTCAGGAGAGCACCTGAGGTTATATTAAAGCAGGCGGCGCAGGATCTCCGGGGCACCCAAGCGGTAGCGGGGGGATCAAAGCTGGAAGCCGGGCGGCCCGTGGGTTGGGGCCGCAGAGGCCGAAGCGTGCCTGGGGGTGTTCGCATAAAACATTGGCTGTCCGCGATAGCGGACAGCCGATCTTATACTCCCCTGGCACGCGCAGGCCTCTGCGAGCCCCAACCCACGGACCAGTCCGGCTTCTAGCTTTGATATCCCCGTTGCCGCTTTGGTGTCCTGGAGGCGCCGCCAATAATGCGAAATAATGACACGTTGTTTTCATTAGTAAAAACATGATCGATTAAATATGATTGCGTCGAGCCGCCAACTTGCGATGCTAAGTTCAGCACAACTGCGCCCCGCGACTTCTGCCGGCACGGCGCGCCTAGGGACAAGCGCATACACCGCGCCCCAAGGGACTCCTCCGTAGTACCTAGGCAGAGTCGTATTTTCAAGAATCAAAACTCCCCACATTTCCTCTCTCGCACCCGCTCTCACTCGCGCATGCGCGCAAACGTCCGTCGTCTCCGCAAGTTCCACGCCCCGTTGTACCTACGAGCAGTTGGAAATACGCTTGCCGGAGCGGCGCCGTTCGGCCACCTATCCTCATAGAGTTACTGTACTGAGTCTAGCAAGCGGGATAGCCGAAAGTGGACGTTGGGGTGCCCGAATGGCGAGACTAGAAATGAAATACACTTTATACTCCGTGCTAACCCTGGCATCATACAAGATGTGGACGTGCTCGGCAAGGTGCGCTGCAGTGACTACAGGATGGTAAGAACTCGCATTAGCCTAGACTTGAGGAGGGAACGGAAGAAACTGGCACATAAGAAGCGGATCAATGAGTTAGCGGTAAGAGTGAAAATAGAGGAATTCCGGATCAAGCTAGAGAACAGGTATTCGGCTTTAACTCAGGAAGAGGACCTCAGTGTTGAAGCAATGAACGACGATCTTATGGGCATCGTTAAGGTGTGTGCAAAAGAAGTCGGTGGTAACTCCGTTAGACAGGATACCAGTCATCTATCGCAGGAGACGAAAGGTCTGATCAAGAAACGCCAATGTATGAAAGCCTCTAATCCTATACAGCTAGAATAGAACTGGCAGAACTTTCGAAGGAACGGAGGAAGCCTAAAAGCAGTGAAGAAGAGACTAGGAATAGGCAAGAATCAGATGTATGCGTTAAGAGACAAAGCCGGCAATATAATTACTAATATGGATGAGATAGTTCAAGTCGCTGAGGAGTTCTATAGAGATTTACACAGTACCAGTGGCATCCATGACGATAATGGAAGAGAGGATAGTCTAGAGGAATTTGAAATCCCACAAGTAACGCCGGAAGAAGTACACAAAGCCTTGGGAGCTATGCAAAGAGGGGAGGCAGTTGGGGAGGATCAGGTAACAGCAGATTTGTTGAAGCATGGTGGGAAGATTGTTCTAGAAAAACTGGCCGCCCTGTATACGCAATGCCTCGTCACCTCGAGCGTACCGGAATCTTGGAAGAACGCTAACATAATCCTAATCTATAAGAAAGGGGACGCCAAAGACTTGAAAAATTATAGATCGATCAGCTTACTGTCCGTTGCCTACAAAGCATTTACTAAGGTAATCACAAATAAAATCATGAACACCTTAGAATTCTGTCAACCAAAGGACCAGGTAGGATTCCGTAAAGGCTACTCAACAATAGACCATATACACACTATCAATCAGGTGATAGAGAAATGTTTAGAATATAACCAACCAACTTATATATAGATTTCATTGATTACGAGAAAGCGTATGATTCAGTCGAAACCTCAGCAGTCATGAAGGCATTACGAAATCAGGGTGTAGACGATCCGTATGTAAAAATACTGAAAGATATCTATAGCGGCTCCACCGCCACCGTAGTCCTCCATAAAGAAAGCAACAAAATCCCAATAAAGTAAGGTGTCAGCTAGGCAGATACGATCTCTCCAATGCTATTCACAGCGTGTTTACAGGGGGTATTCAGAGACCTGGATTGGGAAGAATTGGGGATAAGAGTTAATGGAGAATACCTTAGTAACTTGCGATTCGCTGATGATATTGCCTTGCTTAGTAACTCAGGGAACCAACTGTAATGCATGCTCACTGACCTGGAGAGGCAAAGCAGAAGGGTGGGTCTAAAAATTAATCTGCAGAAAACTAAAGTAATGTTTACCAGTCTCGGAAGAGAACAGCAGTTTACGATAAGTAGTGAGGCACTGGAAGAGGCTAAGGAATACATCTACTTAGGGCAGGTAGTTACCACGGATCCGGATCATGAGACTAAAATAATCAGAAGAATAAGAATGGGCTGGGGTGCGTTTAGCAGGCATTCTCAGATCATGAACAGCAGGTTGCCATTATCCCTCAAGAGAAAAGTGTATAACAGCTGTGTCTTACCAGTACTCACGTACGGGGCAGAAACCTGGAGGCTTACGAAAAGGGTTCGACTTAAATTGAGGACGACGCAACGAGCTATGGAAAGAAGAATGATGGGTGTAACGTTAAGGGATAAGAAAAGAGCAGATTGGGTGAGGGAACAAACGCAAATTAATAACATCTTAGTTAAAATCAAGAAAAAGAAATGGGCTTGCGCAGGACATGTAATGAGGAGGGAAGATAACCGATGGTCATTAAGGGTTACGGACTGGGTTCCAAGGGAAGGGAAGCGTAGCAGGGAGCGGCAGAAAGTTATTTGGGCGGATGAGATTAAGAAGTTTGCAGGGACAACATGGCCACAATTAGTACGTGACCGGGGTAGTTGGAGAAGTATGGGAGAGGCCTTTGCCCTACAGTGGGCGTAACCAGGCTCATGATGATAATGATGACTGACTCTAGAGGACATGCTACCCATAGGGCCCATCATCATGAAACTCTATGGGGCCCATGCATTGAAATCGGGAACCGCAAGAGCGCCACCTTGTTGCTACCGCTGAGGTTGCCAGCTCCTAAGACGCTTGCTAGACTTGCGACAGTAGTGAGCTTTAACCTGGCAACCGTAGCAGCGTAGCAGCATGGCGTCTCGCTTGCAGTGATGTGGTGATGTGATGTACGTGGTGTGCGTGCAGCCGTGTGAGTGGGCTTTATAAGTTCGTTCTTTATTGTATGGCTTTATTCTATGGTGTGGGCGTGTTCGATGTTGGCATGGATGTTGACCGTGCAGGTGTCAGTTATGCAAGCGAAGGATGATCCTGTTAAAGTTTCCGGCAGTATGCGGTGTTCAGCGGTCACGCACTCTTTGCAGTTGCAAGTGTCACTCGACGAGGTTATGAGTTAAGAGCACGAAGCTGTGGTCGGCAGATTCCTCATTGGCGTTCCGTAATTTTCCTGGCAGCGTTGCAGAAACCGCGGGGCGCTTTTTTCGTCGCGACGATATATATATGAAGTACTGATCCAGCAGGAGGGCACATGTAACCGACAAACGGAAGTCTCAGGAGAGCACCAGAGAGGTTATAATAAAGCAGGCGGTGCAGGATCTGCCGGGCTCCCAAGGAACAGTGGGGGGACCAAACCTCAAAGCAGAACGGTACGTAGGTTGAGGCGGCCGAGGCAGGTGTGTGCCAGCGAGTGTTCGCACTGACAGCTCCCCTGGCATGTGCAGCGGTGCCTCGCAAGGTCGAGAATTCCACGATTGGATTGTTTGCTTTTATTTTTTATTGTAGCACTGAGAACTACATAGAACCTTATTTTGTATATGTGAGAGAACTATAGGCCTTTTGAACATGTGGATATCACAATCCAATGTGCAATACACAGACAAAGCAGCTGCATGCATAACTAAAGGTGAACACATGCATAACTAAAGGTGAAAAATATAGAGGGAAGCTTCAAAATACGTTCTGTAGCACTGCAAAGTATAATATGTATGTGTGCACTAAATGTTCAAAAAAGCAATGCATCAATGTCCCAGTTGCCTTCAAGTTTATTATCAAGTTCAAGTTTACTGAAGTTTATTATGAGCATATGTGAGCACACCCGCAGTGAATGTGGTTGTTCGAGGTGTGCTGGCTGCCTCAGCGTAAGAAAAAGGAAGAAATTGGGTGAATGTCAACACTAGTGCCACTGCTTCTTGCCTCTGACATGCACCTGCCTCCGCGGCATCTTTGTTGGTGGAGTCTGCACAGGTGAGCTGGCGTGGCGAGGCGTAGGAGTCATCCGAGAGAAAGAGTATCGTTTGCATAGAGAAGTTGCTGTTCACATCACCTGTCGCTTTCCCTCAAATGCTTCCTTGGCGACTGGAGTGACACACCCGCAGTCAAGGTGGCTGTTCGAGGTGTGCTGGCTGGATAAACGTAAGAAACAGAAATTAGATGAATGTCAATACCAGTGCTATTGATTCTTGCCTCTTCCTGCATTTGCCTCCACGGCCCCTTGGCTTGCGCAGTCTGCATGAGGGAGCTGCTGTAACTAGGCGTAGGCATTGTCTAATCGAAAAGAAAATGCCATTCAAATGGGGAATTATGGAAATAAATGCAGTTCTTATGTCTGCTTCTTGCACTGTTCTTGCCTGAAAATTTTCAAAGATAGTGTCCCGAAGGCACCAGCACTTATCTGCTTTTACTTTTTACCTGCAGGTGTTGCTGTGAGATCCTCGGTATGGCTGCGTGCAGCGTTGTTGACTCTTTGTGGAGACATTTGAAGTGGTGGCCAGAAATATTAAGAATCACCCTTGTCTGCATGGATGCTTCCAATTTGTAAATGCAGTGGTAGCTGTCACTATCGCTGCAAGGCCCCCACATCTATGCGGCTAGTGTCATATCTGTAAATTGAATTTTTCCTTTATTGTTTCACAAATTGTGTGATAAGTCCATATTAGACGTGATCCGTTTCTTCTAATTTATCCCAGTGTAGAGACAGCATCATTAAATTGTTTTTCATTTTTGCGTGGCTTGTCTTTTGGTTTGTTTCTGAATTTATGAAGCAGCAGCCTCATGATGCTAAGGTGACTCATGTAATGACAATCATCAGCTTTCGTACTGCAGAAAAACAACACATTTCCTGACCCATTGTTTTCTATCCCACCACTTGCATAATTTCGCAGAGTAGTCTACCCATATTGACTTGATTTACCTCCACTAAAGAGTCTTGCATATTCAAATACCACTCTTTCCTTAAAATCATTTGACACTTCTCAATTTCTGTACCGTGGGCTTCTGAACATATGCATTTGCATGTTCTGCTTGTTGTTTCTGACTAGAAATGTCTTCTTTAATTTAGAGCTTAAATCTTACCTTTGGAACACACAGAAGGGCTTGCCATTGCATATCTGCATAACTGGGAAGCATGTTTCATTGAACATTTGCAAAATCCAATAGAAAATTGATGAATGTAGCTTGCAGTGTAATTTGACTGAATCAGCCACAAAAGTAACTCATGTCACTTGGTAAATTAAAGCACATATTAGTGTGATGTACAACATAAGTTACACTAATGTGGTGGGTTCTCTTGCTTATGCAGCAAAATAATAGGTGCGCGAGAAAAAAATATTTCTGCATACCCCTTGTACACACTGATTTAAGGAAAATTAGCTGGAGCTGTCCACATCTACTTATTTTACTTGCGAGTATACTCAACAAAAATGTGTCCCTGCTGCTTAGGGGTATTTGAGATTATGTCAGTATTGCATATGTGCCCCTTGTCTAAAATAACTGAATTTTGAAAATGCCCGTAGGGATCTGATGTGCACATCTGCAGTTTATGAATACAGGTAAAGGAGTCAGCATCAAGTGCAAGTGAACGATCCCACAGGGCCGGGTAGACCATGCAAATAGATTCGCTGCACACATTTGTGACCAGAAAAGATATGCCACATGAAATGACATGCAAGGAAGTGTTGAAAATATTGCACAGTTAATAAAACACCTACGCTATTAATATGTGGGTTCATGCACTCGATTTCGTCCGTATTAGGCACTCGCCTCTTGATTGCTTCCTGCCACAGAAATACTCGGCATTAGGCTGTTTTTCTGCTGTGGTCTTTGTAGAAGCATGATTGTTCGAAGTGCAACAATTATGACTTGCTTGTAGATTCGCCAAAACAATTCCGGTGCGCTGGTCCACCTGTCCAGCAATTCCCTACTGAAGGGAAACCTGCAAAAAAAAGCACCGCTCCGCATGTTAAAAGAATGCTCTACTTTGACGCTACTCAAACGATTGTCATGCAGCACAAGAGCTGTCTACTCGCGTGATGTTCTGAACAGGAAGATACATTCGTTTACTTATATGTGAAGAACACTTTGGGGCTTGGGTGGCACAGAAGGCACGAATGTGCCATAGCGTCCGATGTCGTCGTGCGATCACATGTAAAACCTAAACTGTACGAAACTACTACGCATCTAAAAAACACAGATAGAAAAAACTTTATTGTCCAACGAATAAGATGATCTACCTACCCCCGACATGCAGGTCAGGGGGCGGGTGCCACTACCTGAGATGCAGGCTGCGAGGTCTTGGGTCCTAGCAGCCTCTCCAGCCAGTTGGACGAGCCAGAGCTGGAGCTCAGAGTCCGAGATGCGCAGCAGGGTCTCCCAGGTGTCTTTACTACCTATACTTTGCGTCCCCCCGGGCGAGTACGGGCATTCCCATATTATGTGGTCGAGGGTCCCTCTCGCCCCACAAAAATTCGAAACCGAAATTCCCGCCATGCTTTATTGAATGAATGCGTACATATGATTCACATATATTACGCACTTAGCAAGCGCTTTCTGTGAGCTTAATATTCCCACATCACCTTCATAAAGCGATCAGGTATGCGTTTTTTAATGATAAAGCATAAGTAAAACTGTACTTGTTTTAAGCCCTTTCAGTAATAATTGCGCTGGCCGCATTGACAAGTAGCAGGGTGGCGCCCCAGCGGTTCTCCCTTTTCGGCCCAGCTTTTCCTCTATACACTCCGTGCGGGACCTATAGGGGGCGCCTTGAAAGCCGCACGCCGCGCCACTTGCGGTGCGACTCACGTGCGATATTGAGAATCGTAGCAGACGGTAGTGGCTCCTTGCATAGGAAGCTATGGCGGTGCAAGTGCCCATGGCTGGCGCATGAGTCCTTCGAGCTGGCTTTAAAGATATTGTAGTGGGATCTTTCTTCCGCGATACCATACGAAGAAAGGCGAAAAACTGCATCAAAGCGAGCATGTTTTTGACGTGCACGAACGGTTTACCGATGTTTATTTACTTTGTCTTAGCTCATTCCGCAGTTGCGGCCTCCGCCGCATTGCTAGGCATTGCATCATTGTATCAATTCAGAGCCAATGATTTCAAGATGATGCAGCTGGTGCAAAGCCAGAAAATGTGGCTTTATCGAAAAGCTGATAGAAGAAGGCAATCAGTCCGGCGCAGAACCGGATTACGCCGAACGCGTGTCTAAAAAAAGTAATGAAAGGCTCATTTGTTACATTTGCGGCTATATAACTGGGAAGTTTGTTCTGAAAACAAAGCGTCAACAATGTCGCCATATTCTACTAACCAAGAAAGAATACGTTAGCCAGCTGAGCGCAGCTGGTTACACACGTCTAGCTGCGGGGCGAGGGAGACTTGCTGTACCCGTCTGAGCATTGCTTTCGATTTATCAGAGATTCTCAGAACCTTTTCACAAGGTGTTTCAGTACTCGGGAGCTTCATCACGAAAGCGCGATGCATGGACGTTCTGGACTCACCTGGAAAAAGCGGGAAGTTGCGGTCGGGTTCCCCATTCGCGCGCACTCACTTGCCGCTGAAATTATTGCTTTCTATGTAACAACTCGCCTACATTTTTTGCAGTCTTTGAAACGCGCGAACGCTAACCACAGTGAATCTTCAAAATATCTGAAGCTGCTGTACGTGGGACTGAGTTATTTGAATGTTTTTAAAACGTTCTTATCTACTGCACTTTTTATGGTGAAGCAATCCCGGCACCTCGGATGAATATTTTTATTGATGTACAGTGATCCTTGTAGAAGACAAAGCTGATGCACGACTGACCCCAGCATACTCCGAAGCGTCCACTTTGTAGCTGTTTATAACGAATATTTGTTGTCTCATGTTATATTTTTGTCAGGCACGGAACATGGCAGATCTTCATTGTTGATTATATTTATTGTTTTGTATAGAACATGTTTGTATTCCTGAACAATTTTCTAAAGTGATTGAAATAACACTTTTACGTTTGTACATTGCTTGCCGTGTTTTAAGAGCGTTAGCTCTTACTCATCACGTTGCTCGATTTCTTGGGGTCTGCTACCACCTCCCTTCGGCGTGAAATTTTCAGTCCGAGTAATTCAAGATGGCGGCCCCATAGTAAATCGATGTAGCAACCCAACTGGTGATTGACTGGTGACGTCATTAGTATATCGAATTAGTGATTGATTGGTGACGTCACTGATATGTTCAAGATGGCCGCCAATCGATGACGCCACCGATAAATCCAACGTCAGCCCCCATAGTAAATCAATAGCAACCGAATTGGTGATTGGTGACGTCACGTGAATGTGACGTTATAATCCAAGGTGGCGGCCAAACTCTGGTGCCAATGATGACGTTGTAATCTAATATGGCGGATAGAAGTTATTCCACGTGATTATGGCGTCATAATCAAAAATGGCGGCATAGTTTAGCAAGCTCAAATAGAAGGTGGCAGCTAAATTTTGGTGACAATGATGACGTAATAATCAACTATGGCGCCTAGATGTGAAACCACTTGATTATGCCATGATAATATAAGATGGCGGCATAGTTTCGGAATCTGAAATTGAAGATGGCGGCCAAATTTGTGTGCCAATGACGACGTAACGGTTCAATATGGCGCATAGAGGTGGAAACACGTGATTATGACGTCATGAGACAAAATGGCGCCATAGTTTCGATTTTCAAAATCAAAGATGGCGGCTCTCGGCGTGATGTCACAGCCGAGATGGCGGCCACTAAAATTAGTTGTGGCCGTACAGCCCCCTTACCCCCATTCGAATGACTTTGCGAATGACTTTGTTTTCGTTCTCTCCTTGTGCATGCGACTTCATTTTGAGCATTTCTACGCACGTACAGCACCCACAGTACCGTTTCCGATCTCTAGCTCCGGAGCTATGCCACGCTGATACCGTTCAACACATTATTTTTGCATTATCTTTCTGCCCCAGCACTAAGATAACGCTTAAAGATGCGTAAGTTCCATTCCGTACCGCTCTGTTGAAGTTAAATAGCCTCCAAGTGTCTTGCGTAGAAACTGAACGCAAGAAAACTACAGCGCGTACGTAGCAGACGCCCCTGGCTTTCCAATTACTTCCCGAGCGCAGAAAGCCCACGGGTCCTAATGGGTCCGGCAGAGCAGCGGCGCGGCGCGGCAGTTCCCCGCAAACGCCTCAAGCGAGAGCCGGCGCTTTGGACACTCTCCCAGTATTCTAGGCATGGAGGATTCCAGGGGTGTGATCAGAGATCGCTGTTCGGTGCGTTCGTTCGGTTACCGGCGCGCGCGATTGGCCTACTGCGCGCCGACGTCCCCAGCCGCGGGGCGCGGCCACGTTTTTGGTGACGTCAAAATGAGGACACGCTCCTGTCAATTATCGTGCAACCTAGCGCGTCGTCTGCTAGGTGCCGAACCCGACGGGAGTTGGGAAGTTTGTAGCGATCACACGCTCGTTACGAGACCGGCTTCGCATGGCGCGTCTGGTGGATTGGATTTGATCCAACCGGCTGCTGCAGCTGCGGCATGACACGTTTGGATCCAATCCACAGTTGCATTCGAGAAAATGGCGCTTGCGTTGGGAACTTCGGTTGTTGCGCTGGCGTTGCTCGAGGAGGAAGGAGATATCGAGCGGGTGGAGGTGCGAAACGCGTTTGAAGAAATGGCAGAAAGCGAATTCCGGCGTCGCTTTCTTTTCTCGAAACAAATTGTACGTTGGTTGTACAGCGAAATCGACCCCATTATCGGGTGCCAGCGAGCCACTGGAATGTTGTTGCTGCCTCTTGAAAAGTGCGCCACTCTTCCCGTCGTTTCTTTTATTGCGAAAGCAATACTGCTCGCACTTTCGGCCCATCGGAGGTCGTGGCGCCTCCTTACACAGCTGCGCGTCACGTGACCATGTGACGTCATGCCAGACCGAGAGACGGGGCCCCAGCTCGCGGCATCGATGGTGGAGGCGAAGCCTCTGCTGCGGCGCTACCGAGAGAGGGCGCTCGCTGGTGTGACGTCACGCTAGGAGGATAAAGGGGGCTACAGCTCGGCTGCTCACAGTGGTCGGCGCGCTGCCTTGCGCTATGTCGGATGATGTATAGCCATAAGTTTAACAAAGGGCAACCATGTCCACACCATGAGCCGAACCAAGGCACAGTCAAGGGTATTTATTGCTTTTGCAATCTTCCAGGCTTAACCAAGCTAAGCCTTCAGCCAATTTTTTTCTTTTTTTATCGCTGTGTGTGACACGACCTAGGGACGACGCAGAGAAACTAATAGTTATAAATCGTAGTAGTCACACGTACTACTATTTGAAAACGTGTTTAAGCTTGAGAAGAAAAAATACACTTTTTAGACAAAGATTTCACCTATTGGAAGACGAGAAACATTTCGAGAAACAAACTGTCAGCAAGCAGACGACAAAGAAAGAAGTAAACTTCCGGGGAGTTCACCACTTGCCGAATGGCTGCTCTCTCCGCCCCGTTCTCACAAATTTTGCATGCTGCCACTTTGTGACGTTGCAGCAACCGAACAGAACGCGTATCGAACAAAGATCTCCGATCGCGCTCTAGGTCCCTCTAACCGTGCTCGTGTTCCAGACCGCCGTGTGAATCTCCGCATGGCTCCCATTGGTCGAGTTAATGCAGCCACTCTTTTCGACGCTAGCACCAACGTGCCCTTCAGTTACGGCCTTTTCGGGCGGGCGATACATTAGGAAAGTGGCGGCGCACATGTCGCCATGGCAACAGGAACAGCAGCCGCGCGGCGTCTCCTCCCCAAAGCAGTTTTTTAAAAAAATTATTATAGTTACTTGTCCCGCTCGCTACCCGCTTCCCCCACCTCCCCCCAATGTCGCATGCGCAGCTTCTTTTTTTGTTGTTGGTTTTGCTTGTCCCCCCGGTGCGTTCTTTATGCACGCACGCTACGCCGCGCAATAGCTTTTTTTTTGTTTTTGTTTTTTCAAATACACACCGAATGGACGGAACGCCACGCGCCAGTACACAAATAACGCCAATGCGTCCCTCAAAGCATAAAGATACATTGGAAATTGCTTGTTCAGGACTCCAGTGCTGTAAAGGCAGAACCCCGTACGCGATGTAAAGAAAGAGCGCACTGCTCTGTAGATACGAACTCTGCTTCTAACTTTTGTAGTTGCTGGAGTACACTACGGTGCTCTGTTACTCGATGTTCGCTCGCCCGCAGCGATGTATTAAGCCAGTTTGCTTTACGTCGTCTCGTCTACGTGCCGTTCCCTCATCCATGATCAACGAGGGGCAAGCTGCGAGCGAACGCTGTTGAAGTTGGCGGCCGCTCGAAGTCATAAAGTTATTTAAATATAAAGCGTTAGCAATGGAAAGGACTAAGTTAATTTTATTCCCTAATTGTTTTAAAGAAATATGAATATTTAAAGCAATTTGAGTTGAATGTGTATTCAGTCCCTGTGCTGCATTGTTATATTTTTGATCTTTGTTTTTATTATCTACCTTGTATACGCTCCCCCCTTATGTAATACCCCGACAGGGGCCTTTAAGGGACAATAAATGATGATGATTAGGTGTTCTAGAGGGCTTGGGACGTGTTGACCTAGAACCATTCAAAGAACTTCGTGCGCGTGTGTCGATGGTTTTGTCCCCATGAATAAATTGAAACAAAAGCTTTAGTCGTGCTAGTTTTGCCCTACTTTTCTGTGTTAATAAACCAGCTCTTTTTAATAATTCAGTCGATCAATCCATTCCCTTGTATTTATTATAAATGAACCCTATTGCCTTCCTCTGCACCCCCTCTTGTGAGTTTTCTTGCGTATCTAAATCAATACAGGCGTGCTCCAGCACTGGTCGAACAAGCATATTGTAGGCAAGCAGATTTATATCTGCTGACCCAAGACGAAGGCGTCTTCTTAGAAAGATGAGTCGCTTTGGTGCTCAGCATATACATTGATTTCGACTTGAGGTTATGTTGTTAACGTGGGTTTCTCATCGGAGAGCGCGTGTTATAGAGCCACCTAAATATTTACTCTGAAATACGCAAGTGAGAAGTGTGTCAATAATGTAAGTAAAATCAGATGTCTGTTCTTTTCTACTTACTGTTAGCACTACTTTGGGCATTTAGAGTCATCTGCCACTGGCACCAAGAAAAGGCAGAATTTTGTATGTAGAGATAATCATTGCAATCAATTTCGTGGTACGAAAAAGAATCGTCAGCGAATAGGCGGATGTTACCTTGTAATCGGGAATACAAATTGTTTATGTATATTAAAAATAAAACTGTGCCCAAAACACTGCCCTGCCTTCTCGCACTCCAGATGTCATCATCATCATCATCAGCCTGGTTACGCCAACTGCAGGGCAAAGGCCTCTCTCATACTTCTCATCTGCCCCGGTCATGTACTAATTGTGGCGATATTGTCCCTGCAAACTTCTTAATCACATCCGCCCACCCAACTTTCTGCCGCCCCCTGCTACGCTTCCCGCCTCTTGGAATTCAGTCCGCAACCCTTAATGACCATCGGTTATCTTCCCTCCTTACATATCCTGCCCATGCCCATTTCTTTTTCTTGATTTCAACTAAGATGTCATTAACTCTCGTTTCTTCCCTCCCCCAATCTGCTCTCTTCTTATCCCTTAACATTACACCCCTCATTCTTTCCATAGCTCGTTGCGTTGTCATCAATTTAAGTAGAACCCTTTTCGTAAGCCTCCAGGCTTCTGCCCCATAGGTGAGTACTGGTAAAAAATAGCTGTTATACACTTTTCTCTTGAGGGATAATGGCAACCTGCTGTTCATGATCTGAGAATGCCTGCCAAACGCACCCCAGCCCATTCTTATTCTTCTGATTATTTCAGTATCATGATCCGGATCCGCGGTCACTACCTACCTTAAGTAGATGTATTCCCTTACCTTTTCCAGTGCCTCGGTACCTATCGTAAACGGCTGTTCTCTTCCGAGACTGTTAAACATTAGTTTTCTGCGGATTAATTTTTAGACCCACTCTTCTGCTTTGCATCTCCAGGTAAGTGAGCATGCATTGCAATTGGTCTCCTGAGTTACTAAGCAAGGCAATATCATCAGCGAATCGCAAGTTACTAAGGTATTCTCCAATAACTCTTATCCCCAATTCTTCCCAATCCAGGTCTCTGAATGCCTCCTGTAAACGCGCTGTGAATAGCATTGGAGAGATCGTATATCCCTGCCTGACGCCTTTCTTTATTGGGATTTTGTTGCTTTCTTTATGGAGGACTACAGTGGCTGTGGAGCCGCTATAGACATCTTTCAGTATTTTTACGTACGGCTCATCTACACCCTGATTCCGCAGTGCCTCCATGACTGCTGAGATTTCGACTGAATCAAACGCTTTCTCGTAATCAATGAAAGCTATATGTAATAAAAAAAATGAAAGCGCCAGATGTGATAGGTGCTAAATTGGAAGCTTTGGTCTGAATATACACGAACTCTGAGCGGAAGAGGGCAGCACACTCACTCATGAGTGCACTCAGTCACATTCACTCGCCCTCATTTAAAAGGCGTGAGTGCGAGTGAGTGCCAGTGAGTGCGAGCGGAGGTGAGTGCGCGTGAAGGCCAGTGAGTATGAGCGGAGATGAGTGCGAGTGCCAGTGAGTGTGAGCGGAGGTGAGTGCGAGTGAGTGCCAGTGAGTGTGAGGGGAGGTGCGTGCAAGTGCGAGTGAGGGCCAGTGAGTGTGTGTGGAGATCAGTGCGAGTGCCAATGAGCGTGAGCGGAAGTGAGTGCAAGTGAGTGCCAGTGAGTGTGATTGGAGATCAGAGCGAGTGCGGGTGAGCGCCTGTGAGTGTGAGCGGAGGCGAGTGCGAGGGAGTGCCAGTGAGTGTGAGGGGAGGTGCGTGCAAGTGCGAGTGAGGGCCAGTGAGTGTTTGTGGAGATCAGTGCGAGTGCCAATGAGCGTGAGCGGAAGTGAGTGCAAGTGAGTGCCAGTGAGTGTGATTGGAGATCAGAGCGAGTGCGGGTGAGCGCCTGTGAGTGTGAGCGGAGGCGAGTGCGAGGGAGTGCCAGTGAGCGTGAGCGGAGGTGAGTGCGAGTGAGTGCCAGTGAGTGTGAGGGGAAGTGCGTGCGAGTGCGAGTGAGGGCCAGTAAGTGTGAGTGGAGATCAGTGGGAGTGAGTGCCAGTGAGTATGAGTGGAGGCGAGTGCGAGCGTGAGGGGGCCCTTGTGAGTGTGAGTGGAGGTGAGCGTGAGAGTGAGAGAGTGCGGGACCTGGAAAAATTGAGGTAAGTGAGTGTGAGTGAGCATTCTCCCACACTGTCGACCTAGGCTTGGAACTCCGAGTGATCTTACATAGTTCCAGAATCTTTTTGGTGCGCCTTTGCCTCTTTTATGAATGTTAGGCGCCCAGCGTTCACTTATGCATTTAATTTTCTCTTGCATGAGTTCACTCTCCACGCTTTTCTATTCGCAGTATTTGTTACATCTATGGAGCACCTCTTTTTCGTGTAATCCCAACTTTTTGGCTTCTCTGTGATCCCTATACGCGCCTGCTTACGCTCTTCCATAGCTTGCTTTATTTCCCTGTTCCACCAATTACGTGAGTTCCTCTTTCCAATCCAACATTTTTTTGCCGTGTCTGTCTTATTTCCTGCTGCATAATGTCTACAGTTCCCTATATTCACAGACTGCCGTAGGAACTCCATTTTCTTCTCTATAGTTTTTGCGATTTCTGTTATTTGCACTTCATTCGTTTTTATTAATTCTGAGGCTATCGGTTCGTGTTTTGCGTGAATATATCCCTCAAACTTTAAGGTTGAACGTACATGATCGTTACCCAGGTTATTTTTTTTTCATGCTAATCTATGATCATTTCGTCTAGCTGTTCGTAGACCATTTCTGAAACTAAGGTGTAGTCTATATATAAGTGCCTGTTTCGGCATTGCCACGTCCACCCTGTCCATGACACTTATTCTCTCTTTTAACTGCTGTAAGGTTCGGTTCATCACACAGATCCAGCCCTAGAGAACCGTTGTAATCAGTATATACGTCTAAATGATCTATGTGCACGTTCATATCTCCGACTATTATCACCTGGCCCGATTTATTGAAATAATAATATCGCTTCTAATGCAATCAATCAATTTCTTATTTTTAACTCTTCTATCACTACCTGTCCGTAAGGTACTCCCAGCCACGTCTTCTTGCCTTGCCATGTGCCGCCAATCGATAAATGATTTTTGCATATGTCTCTTTTACCTTTTACCTCATCAGACCCCGCCTAATTAGCATGCCTACGCCTCCGCCTTTCCTTGACCCAGTAATTGTGTTGCACCCTTTCAATACAAAATTGTCGCTAGCAGGCGGCTGCTCCAAATCTCGTAGATGCGTTTCGGTCAATGCGTACACGCTAATCGCTTCTTCATTCAGGATGGATGGATGGATGTTATGAGCGTCCCCTTTGGAACGGGGCGGTGGGTGGCGCCACCAAGCTCTTGCTATTATACTGCCTAATGTCCTACCTAGGTTAAAACACAAAAGAAAAAAAAAGACGCACGATGAATTCCCATAACCAAATTTTCTGACCCCCTATTGTGAACTTTGTTTTTGTACGTCTCCATTTTTGGTCGTTTCCCTACTTTTCTACCAGCAATGTTCCAATCGCCTCTTACTAATCTCTATTGCGGACATGTTTACCTTCCCCCTGCTTTGGCATAACCCCAAGAGCTTCAAGGAGGCCAGAGATGCCTAAATCGACCGCTGGGCAGATATCTTCACATTCTAATAAAGCATGCTAAATCTTGGCCCTAGCTTTACAGTGAAGGCGGCCCCGCAAATACCCAACCCCACACCCGAGCAGTGGGAGGCAGTGCTGACTAGTTCGGACCCCCGTAACCAGCAGCAACTGGTGCGGCGGGCCCGGGAGACAGCAAGAGCCGCAGGAGCCCTGGACTAAAGGGCGCCTCCCGCACAAGCAGAAAGACACCTGCTTGTCCTTTCTTTTTTTTTTTAATAAATGTTTCTCCTCCTCCTCCTCCTTACCACAGAAAGCACATGCTTCTGCGGTAAACAAAGCACATGCTTCTTATATTTCGCTTTATAGGCGCAGTGGTTCAGGATGGATGGATGGACGTTATGAGCGTCTCCTTTGGAACGGGGTGATGGGTTGCGCCACCAAGCTCTTGCTATTATACTGCCTAATGTCCTACCGAAGTTAAACAATGAAAGATAAGAGACTAAACACTATAAACTCCCACACCCAAATTTTCTGATCCCCTATTGCTAACTGTGCTTTTGTACGTCTCCGTTTTTTTGTCGTTTCCCTACTTTTCGTCCACCAATCCTCCTATCGCCTCTTACTAATGCCTATTGCGGACATGCTTACTTTTCCACTGCTCCCTCTGAACCCAAGGGCTTCAAGGAGGCCAGTGGTGCCTGAATCGCCCGCTGTGTAGGCGTCTTCTCATTCTAATAAAACATGCTCCATAGTTTCCCTAGCTTTACCGCAGCAAGCACGTGCTTCTTCTTCCCTCTTTTATCTCGCTTTAGATGTGCGTGTTCTAATACACCCCGATCTCGCTTCGATAAGTAATCAGCTTCCCCTTGAGTTTTCATAAATTGTTTCTTTCCTGATTTCGTTTTTTCCTCTTAGGTAGTTACTCATGGCAGGTTTCCTTTCCATTGCCGCCACCCATGAGATTATTTCAGCCTCTCTGACTTTCCGCTTGACGGTCTTTGTTGCTGTGTTGCCCACGCTACAGGCCACATACTTGCTGGTAAGCTTCCTAGTTCTTTTCCTCCACTGTGAATCAATGTTTTTCCTGTACAGATACCTGAACACTCTCCCAGCCATTCACTTTCTTCCATATTCCTCAGGCGTTCTTCATAATCAATTTTACTGCGAGCTTCCCTCACTTCAGGACCATTCCAGCCCATATCACCCTGCACTGCTTCATTTGTAGTCTTCCCGTGAGCGCCCAATGCGAGGCGACCCACTGACCTTTGGTTCCCATCGAGTCCTGATTGTACCCCCTGATTTAAAGCAAACAACCGCATTTCCAAAAGTAAGTCCTGGAACCATTACACCCTTCCAGCAGCTGGTACACTGGAGTAGCAGTTTTCAGTAGCGGGCTTGGTGGTGCCATCTTGTGGCGGAAAGCTTAACTAGCGAATACGCAGTGTTATTGTTGCATTAACTGACATTATGCTCATCTGCCGGTGTAAACTGTTGAGAGCAATGCAATTGACAACACGCAGTCATTTTCTTAAATTGCTTCGACTTGCTTTTTCTTCTCACCTGTACAGTACATATATGTATGAAATGTTAGGTGTATGTAATGTAATGGTACGTAATGTTTGCATCATATTCATATTTATTTATATCATATCATCATATATTTATTCATATTTATTTGCTGTTCCGTTAAAAATTTCGTTGCATTGCAAAAATAACGTTCATAATTTTCTTTTTTTTTGAAAATGTGTTTCCTAATCTTTGATGATTGCGCGACTCACTTACACCATGTAATGCGGAGACCAAGGACACCTCAAGCTGTCTCATTGCAGCTTATATCTTGGTCTCCTCCACTGTTTGCAATTGTCTGTAATGGGAAGAAACAAATGAAGAAAGAAAATAATGAATACCCATGTAACAATAAAGCTTAACAGCGTGTTGTTGGACAAAACGTCACAGGATGTCGCTAGAGGCTTTGTTGCTGCCGTCCATGCTTACCCGAACCCGATACTTCCGTGAAGCGCAATACTTATGTGGACAAACTGAAACGCTCTGATATTCACCAGAATGAATATTTCACGCTGGGCACGTGGTTGTTTTATACTGCAAGGCCTGCATATTAGCCACTATCATCATCATCATCATCATCATCATCATCATCATCATCATCATCATCATCATCATCATCATCATCATCATCATCATCATCCAGTTACTGAATTAATCGAGCAACACACGCAGCGCAAACGTTTTCGGTCGTCGCGATACCTTGTACCCCACTTACCGCACGGTAACACTGCAGTACTAAAACTCTACACTTCAGAAGTCTTCCTTTGTTCCAATACTGTTAACTTGGACGCAATTAAATTTGCTGTCTGTTTGCCGTCGTCGTCAGATTCTTCCCACTCATTCTCTTACTTTTTTTGTTGCTTAAGTTGTGCTGCACCAGCCCAGGACCTCTGTAACACTGTCTTCATAGTTTATTTTATGTTGCTTCCTCCTGCACAACACAAGAAAAGTGTTTTTGTTAATTGGAGCACGGATTTTGCAGTTTTTGCAGCAGCAGTGACAATTTCTACTACCGATAAGGCGGGATCTCAACAGCTGGCCTCGTAATGGGCTTGCGTGAAAAATGAAAGTACGCAGATGTGGGCACATAGATACGTGGGGACAGTTACACTTGAGAAACTGCAGCTCTAATCCAAGGCACTCGTGCGCCGAAGCCTGCTTCAGGGTTTGGTGTACTGGAAAGGGTGCATGAGAAATAACCTTCCTACTTCAGTTCTGCTCAAACGTTGTGCATCTGTGCTAAGTTTGATCACAAGGCTCAGAGTACATGAACTTTCAGTGAGCTTGTGCTTATATCAGCTGTCGTTGTTTAGAAAATATGGCGCACTCAACAAATTGCAGCAGCCACAAAGTCTCGCACTTACGTTGCATCCTCTTCAGGTGACACATCACCAGAAAGATAATGACACCTGCATTAATTGCAAGGTGCTTACACATAGCTACTATAAGTTAGTAGCTTGTAAACATGCAGTTCCCATGGTATCTATAAGAATACCTAGGCCCAGGCACGTACCCTAAGGGGGGCCCAGGGGGGCCCGGCCCCCCCCCCCCCCCCCCCGAAATCAAGTGGCATACCCCCCGCCCCCCCTCCCCACCCACGCCACCACTACTCAAACATTCCTAAAACGCCGCCAGATCAATGTTGAGACTTGGCAGCTGTTCATCGGTCAGCATTATGCTGCCTTTTTCACTCCTTTTAGATGGCGGTAGTTATCGGCATCTCTTGTAATGTGAAGGACGGTTTTCTCATAGATTCCGCACCCGCGCGATTAACTCGAGATGCGTTCAGTTGTCACCATCTATTCAACCGTCACGCGCATAGCTGTTGCTTTTGTTAGTTCAATCTTCTTTGTTTAGGCTGATCCTGCGACCAGGAGAGGGATGCGGCTGTTACTCAGCTGGTCTGTACTCTCATGGAACGAATTGCGGCCGGAGAAAACGCCAGTTGCGTTTAACTTATCCCTTTGCTTCATTCTTTCCTCGAGTTACGGCTCGCCGCAACGCTGGCAGATGCGCCGGAAGCGCTGCCCGGAACCATATACACGTGATATGGGTTAGATAAGGTGGGAAATAAAATAATGTGAAAGAGCGTCCATCATGAAACCCTGCAATAACCCTTAAACCCATAAGCAAGATGACTGTCGCCCGTTACCTCGTCTGTTTTTTCCTAATTGTATAGCACTATTCGTGCAAAATTGGCAACTGGAAACAAAAATCGCAAGGAGTTGAGAAATTAAGCGATCTACTAAGGGAGAGAGCCAAGGCAACAACCAAACTGCGAGCAAAAGCCAATAATAAAAAAGTTAACCGTTGTTTATGAGAATATTTATGGATCAACATGTTTTTATTTAAAAAGGAAATAGAGAAAACGCCACCGGAAGTAGAGAACAATTGCTTGTTTTGAATGACGCTCCTACAGTTATCGGTCGAACCGCCTCACGTAGCCGCTTCTCTGCTGTGCTTATGTGGGTATTTTTCTAACCTTCGCGGTGAGCGCAGTACGTCTAGAATCGCAGAGTCCTGCGCTCTACGCGGTTGTATGGGACTGGCAGCCGTACAGCGTTACGCAATTCGCGGAACTGTCAAAACTGATCAACAAGGCGAAAATAACTGATATTCGAAACTATAACATGAGAAAGACTGAAGCAGCCGTAAAAAATGAACGCAGCCTGAAATCAGTAAAAAAGAAACCTGGCATAGGACAAACCATGATGTATGCACTAAAAGATAAGAAGGATAATATCATCAGCAATCTCAAAGATATAGTAAAAGCAGCGGAAAAATTCTCAGCTGACCTGTATACAGTACCCAGAGGAGTCACGATACCTCACTTAGACACAGTAATGAACAGGATACAGAAACTCTCCTATAACTAGCGATGAGGTCAGAAGGGCCCTGCAAGACATGAAACGATGAAGAGCGGGAGGAGAAGGTGGAATAACAGTCGATTTAATCAAAGATGGAGGAGACATAATGCTTGGAAAACTGGCGGCTCTTTATACGAAGTGTCTATCGACTGCAAGGGTCCCAGAAAACTGGAAGAATGCAGACATTCTATTAATCTACAAAAAAGGAGACGTTAAAGAATTGAAAAATTATAGGACCATTAGCTTGCTCCCAGTATTATATAAAATATTCACCAAAATAATCTCCAATAGAATAAGGGCAACACTGGATTTTGTCAACCAAGGGAACAGGCTGGCTTCAGGAAGAGATACTTTACAATGGATCACATCCATGTCATCAATCAGGTTATCGCGAAATCTGCAGAGTACAATAAGCCTCTCTATGTGGCTTATATAGATTACGAAAAGGCATTTGATTCAGTAGAGATACCAGCAATCGTAGAGGCACTACGTAATCAAGGAGTACAGAACGCTTACGTAAAAAGCTTGGAAAATATTGCTACATGCGTGTGGTATTTGTTTGTTTGAACGAGGCGCGTAGGCGCCATCACTCCAGAAAAGAGGAGGAAGAACGAACTGGGCTCGCGCTGTGAATCTAACCGGTTAGCGCTGCAACCGTTGTTGTAAATATAATCTGTAAATAGTTTCTCGTCTTATTGACTCGTCCTTCACGTAAGAATATCTACAGAGGTTCTACAGCTACCTTAATTCTACACAAGAAAAGCAGGGAGGTACCTATAGAGAAAGGGGTCAGACAGGGAGACACAATTTCTCCAAAGCTATTCACTGCGTGCTTAGAATTCAAGCTATTAAACTGGGAAGGCTTAGGAGTGAAGATCGACGGCAAATATATCAGCAACCTTCGGTTTGCCGATGACATTGTTCTATTCAACAACAATGCAGACGAGTTACAACAAATGATTGGCGACCTTAACAAAGAGAGTGTAAGAGTGGGGTTGAATATTATTATGCAGAAGATTAAGATAATGATAAATAGCCAGGCAAAGGAACAAGAGATCAGGATCACCAGTCGGCCACTAGAGACTGTGAAGGAGTACGTTTACCTAGGTCAATGGATCACAGGGAACCCTGATCATGAGAAGGAAATTCACAGAAGAATAGAAATAGGTTGGATCGCATACCGCAGAATTTGCCAGCTCTTGACTGGAAGCTTACCATTATTATTGAAAAGTAAGGTGTGCAATCAGTGCATTTTGCCAGTGCTGACATATGGGGCAGAGACTTGAGAGCAAGTTAAGGACCGCGCAAAGAGCGATCGAACGAAGATTGCTAGGCATAACGTTGAGAGAGAAAGAGAGCGGTTTGGATCAGAGAGCGAACGGGTATAGACGATATTCTAATTGACATCAAGAGGAAAAAATGTAGCTGGGCAGGTCATGTAATGCGCCGGTTAGATAACCGTTGGACCATTAGGGTTACAGAATGGCTACCAAGAGAAGGGGAACGCAATCGAGGATGACAAAACACTAGGTGGAGCGATGAAATTAGGAAATTCGCGGGCGCTAGTTGGAATCAGTTGGCGCAGGACAGGGGTAATTGGAGATCGCAGGGAGAGGCCTTCGTCCTGCAGTGGACAAAGAACAGGCTGATGATGATGATGATGATGGAGGTGGTGCCCCCCCCCCCCGAAAAAAAATCCTGGGTACGTGCCTGCCTAGGCCTTCACATTACAACCGACCTCACCAGGGCAGCTCACATTAACCACGTGACTAACAATGCTGACAAAGCTCTGGGATACCTTCAAAGGAACCGTTCCCAAGCACCCTTGAAACTAAAATGCTTGCTTTACATGTCACGAATTCGTTCAAAACTACAATACGCCGCATCGGAATGGGACAATTCAAAAGAACTCCGCCCGTTTTATCCTATTTAATTAGAACCGAAATACTGTTATTAGGACACCACCGCAAAGTTGCCCGTCCGTGTCTTTTATTGCGATAGCAATTACATGGGCACTCCAAGCTCATTTCCGCCGTCAGCGTAGCCGTGAGGTTCCGTACAAAGTCCAAGACAGATAACACTGTCGCCTTGCGTCCTACGCTATATGTGCGTAGGGCGCGAGGCACCCCAAGTTGCCAGGCATCGGGGGGAGGGGAGAGAGGGTGGGGGCGGCGGATCTGCTCCGGCTGCAACTGCGCATGTGGCGGCTGCATGCGCGCAGTCGCGCGGCCGTATCTTGATAGCGATCTGCGTTAGGGATAGAGTATAGGTGCGTCGGCGGCTGGTAGCTTTGAGCGTGCTGTGTGTTGTCGGCGCTCACATTGCGTTGAAGCGATAGACAGCACGAATGCCGCTTCGTTCACTGCTGCTGCCGCGTTTCCTCACGGCAGCGTTTTAACAGAGCTTCCGCGTTCATCGAAACAGATGTGTTGATGTTTGCTTGAGCGCGTGACACCATGCTTGTTATTTGTTAGGGCGTCTATGTTTACAAGTTTATACGACCGATAAAACTACTATCCTTACTTCGTATAGATGCCCACTAATTTGTTATCTGAATCGATACTTGCCTTTCTGGCGAAACAGACTTTTTTTCATCACATCTTTCATCATCATTCTCTGCGCGATCAACTGAGTTTGCCTGCGCATTATGTGTCATCTCGGGTAGACCACCGTCACAAGGTTGGAATTACATCATGTAAAACAAACGCTTTCTTTCAATCATTTTTACCACGACCATCCGAAGAGCGGAATCACCTGCCTGTGCACATTGCCACCAAAGTTAACAAAGAAAACATCAAGAATTGTTTAGCTAACATTGTAAAAAAAAAGTTGTTTTATTTAAACTTTTAAATGCGTAAGCATTTCTATGCTATACCCAATGAGAAAAACCGTCCATCGCGGACGACAAAAATGTGGGCCGATCACGGAGATAGGGCAATACCGGACTGACCCGCGGTGGAGGTGAAGCTGGCTTCAAGCACTCAGCAGAGTGAAGCAAAAAGTGCATACATTCTTTGGAATCACGCATACAATATAGATAGAGCCGGCTGCAGCGAGTGGCTTTACCTTCGTGCTGCCTGTCGCATCAACGCGAATGACGCGAGAACACAGTGCTCACAAATCTCTCAGCACACGCCGCACCCTGCCCCTTTCGCAGATCGCTTTCTAGGTATGAGCCCGCGCGTCTCTCTTCAACACGAAGCGGCGAGAACACAGCGCGCGAAGCTATCAGCAGTCGGCACTCTCTGTCTGCATCGCCGACCGCGTCCAAGATACGGTCCGCGCGGCACATAAGGGTTCGATGTGGATGGATATAAGGCGCTAAAGAGCGATACCAGCTTATAATGCTTCGAAACTTAAAGCAGAGCTTGGAAAGACCCTATTGCACTACATATCTCCCTTCATTTTCAACGACGTTTGCTGATGCCAGAAATTTTAGCAAAAAACGTGCTACATGTACTGCTTAAGACGTTGCTCAAAAATAAACAAAAAATAATTCAAATAGCAGGAATGTGAACTGAAATGTGTCTTCGGCAAGCAAGACAGAAAAACATATCAAGGACACATGTGAGCTCGAAGTGATAGTCATAAGGTAGGTTTACTTTGCGAGCTCGTGTATAAATACATGGGAATGGAGGCGTCGTATTGTTAGGCGTTCAAGGAAACTACTCTGATAGTTCGTTGCAATTAAATGAAAAGGTTAATGTCACAATCCACCCCGGGTCGTGAACAAGGGAGGGCTCCTGGCACCCTCCGATAGACGGACGCCCCGCAGCGTGGTGGTGCTGAATGATTACTGACCGGCGAGCTGCCGTGCTCGTCGGTGTTCATTGTGGTGCGGGTGACCACTGTTGCCTGCCGAGCTATAGCAGGCCGCCGAGCTTGGCGGGTGAACCAAGATAATGTCCGAGGGGGCGTCACCTACTTGCTACAACCCCTCACCCCCAGTTTGTTTGTTAAATAAAAAACAAACGTCCAAGTTCAAACAAATGTCCAAGTTCAACAAACGTCCAAGTTCAAGTCAAACTCATCAAACAAACGTCCAAGTTCACACTATGAGGCTCTGCCTCTACCCTAGCTGGGTCGACGGTGCCTGCTACCCAGGCGAGTAACGGTCTGGTGGCCTCCGCCGTCGAGTACTCCGCCTGGGCACCGGTGTTGACGGGTCGGGTGTGGCAACGCCGGGTGCTGCCTGAGCCAGCCTTGCTCCATCCGGGGGGTCCGTAGTGGTCGGCCTTGCGAGTGGTGCCGGGCTTGACACCGGTCCCACGGGTGCCGCACCACTGGCTACGGTTGCCGCCTCCGAGGTAGGTGGTACTCCACTGGAAGCGACTGGTGCTGCCGCTAGTCCTCCTGCGGGCTGGAACTCAGTGGCAGTCGAGGGTGCTGGCCAGGTCCCGAGGCGAGGTCTGACATGGTGGGCGTGTCTATGCCACATGGCCCCGTCTGGCATGCGGACGAGCAGCGATGAGGCGTTGGCAGGAGACACCACCTGTCCGGCAGACCAGGGTGGGCCAGGACGGAAGTTCCTGGCGACAACTGGAGCTCCCGACTCTGGCAAATGCCCGGGACGGCACCCTTGGTCAGCAGCCAGCTTCTGCTTCAGCTTCTGCGTCTCTGATTGAGCCTTGCGCAGCTTGCGCTTGCTGCGGGAGACCTCGCTCTTGAGCTGCCTGTTGCGGCTCTGCAGGCTCGTTATAATGTGCCGCATCTCCCGGTTGATTGGCTGAGCCTGCTCGCTGGACACCGACGACGCCTCAAACTCAGTGCGTAGATTCTCGTACTCGAGACGAATCTGCGCGATGTTGTCCTCGAGGCGGATGACCTCCGAGCGAAGCTTCTTCTGGACAACCAGCTCCTCGCTTTCCATCTGCTCAATGTGGCGAAGGTGCGAGTTTTTGGCTGTCGACAGCAAGGAGCGACACTCGTCCAGCTGAGTCTTGAGTTACATGCTCTCGTTGTACAGCACGGAGAACTGGCTCTGCAGGCACTTGCACTCTGCCGTGCTCACCACCAGGCTCTCGGGCAGCGACCGCAGCTCTATCCGCAGCCGCTCCACCGTCTTCAGGGCCTCCTTGTGGTCAAGCTGGAGCTGCTCCAGCTCCAGCAGCCGTGCCGATGCCAGCTCCCGCTGTTCCTCGAGCTGGCTCTGCAGGTCCTCCAAGCGCAGGGAGGCTGCTCCGCCACCACCGCCACAGCCCCCAAAATCCACATGTAGGCGGGACTAGGGTCTCTGTGGGAACGGCCAGGTGGTGCTTTCCACATTACGCGAGGCGCGCTGATGCTCCTGGCAGATTTGGCAGCTCTGCATCACATGCAGGCTGGCTTCCGGGTACTCTGGCAGACGAATTCCCAGTACATGAATCCAGTTTCGGCACAGCAGCGTCGGCGACGACCCCTTCGTTAAGTAAAGGGGACGGGTTGCCTCCCTGTCGCCAAAACGAACGCTGACCTGTGCCTGACCCTGGACCTGGGAGAGTTGCCCGGAGGAGCTGCGCAGCATCACGCCCGAAGCCTCGACGGCCACGCCGGGGAAGTCCGCTTGAAGAGCTTCCCGGCCATTACAGACACGCTGGCCCCCGTGTCCAGCTCCATGGAAATGGGGTGCCCGCAGATTTCGACGGTCAGCATGTATAGCGGCACAGACGCCGGTACAAAGCCTGTGTGCCACATGTCGAAAATCGGCGGGTCCTCGGCCACGACGTGGAGCCTGGCCGCGGAAGAACTTGAGCTTGCTGCCGCATGCCTCCGCCGCGTACCCTTGCGACGGCTACCCTGGCCACAGGCTTGTGTTGTACCTGGGCTTGAATCAGGCTGCTGCTTGCTGTTCGTCCTCCCACTTCGGCATACACGTGCCAGGTGCCCAGTTTTCCCGCACGTAAAGCATTGTGCTTGAGAGAACTGGCACTGTGAAGGGGAGTGGGCACCACCACAGCGACCGCAGGTACTGCCCTTTGTCGCGAATTTGTTGACCGCCGCTTCCGCCGACGGTGAGCCAGTCGCACGGGAAATTTCGCCGGCGTCCTTGGCGGCAGCTTCCATTGCCAGCGCTGCCTTCACGGCGTCGTCCAGCGACGGGTCGGGAAGCTCCAGGAGTCGCGTCTGCATGGCGGGGTTGTTGATTCCGCAGACGAAACGGTCCCGGAGCAGCGAGTCCAGTTGGTCCCCGAAGGCGCAGGCACTCGCTAACCCTCGTAGCGCAGCAACGAATTGCCCGAGGGTCTCTCCTTCCCGGCGGCTCCGGTTGTTGAAGCGGAAACGCTCCATTAGCGTGGACGGTGCTGGGTTAAAATGCGAGCGCAGTATGGTAAGCAGCTCACCCAGCGTCTTAACGTGCGGCGTGGCTGGCTTGAGAAGGTCGAGCAGGAGGCTGAAGACGCGGGTCCCGCAGCTGGCCAGGAAAATGTCCCGCTGTTTGGCCTCGGGTGTGTCGTTTGCCCGGAAGAACACGTGGACTTCCTCCTCGTAAATTTGCCAGGCGGACCCATCTCCCTCGAACGGCTCGAGCCTTCCGTACAGCGGCATGGCGACAGCAACGGGGGGCGGTGTTTCGCCGCTCGCGGCGGCGTGGGACGCTCCGTAGGTACTCGTCGCCAGCTTCGTCGCCAGAGTCACGAGGATCCCATCCTCGTCGCCAGTGTCACAATCCACCCCGGGTCGTGAACAAGGGAGGGCTCCTGGCACCCTCCGATAGACGGACGCCCCGCAGCGTGGTGGTGCTGAATGATTACTGACCGGCGAGCTAGCTGCCGTGCTCGTCGGTGTTTATTGTGGTGCGGGTGACCACTGTTGCCTGCCGAGCTATAGCAGGCCGCCGAGCTTGGCGGGTGAACCAAGATTATGTCCGAGGGGGCGTTACCTACTTGCTACAGTTAAAATTAGCAGTTTGCTTGGAGCAGACTTTTCCTTAGGCAACTAATCCAATTTATCCGCTTGCTGGGATCTAAAGACAAAGCTAGTTTAGATAATTAGGATGTCAGCTTTTCTAACTTGTAAATTTTCTGTTGCATTTGATTGTACAAATTCGAGAATTTCTGCAAAATATGTGGCGTGCTAAATAAAAGTTCGGCAACATGTTACACTCCTGCAACACGAGAAGGCGAAAGCCTGCTGCACACTTTGCAATGCGCCGTCTTCGGCTGCGGCTTGGCGCGCTCGCATAGCGGGGTCAGACTCGCACCAACGACGCTTCTATTCGACTTTACGTTGCATCCTGTCAGCAGGAGATAGAAAGGTATGCTGCTCTGCGTGTTGTGCGGGTGAGTTCAATGAATGTATGCACTGTTCGCTTAACTTTGCCGAGCACTTGTAGCCTCAGCCTTACGGTGGTATGAGCCATATAGAAGGTCACGTTGTTTTTTTTTTTTCACCGCTCGACAAGACGCCGCGTTTCTGCACTTTGTATGCGAGATTACAATGAATGTATGCACTGTATGCTTCACTTTGCTGAGCGCTTGTAGCCTCAGCCTTACGGGGGTATGAGCCATATAGAAGGTCACGTGGTTTTTTTGTTTAACCACTTGACTGGACGACGCGTTTCTGTACTTTGTACGCGAGATTACAATGAATGTATGTACTGTACGCTTCACTTTGCTGAGTGATTTTAGCCCCTGCATTACGAGAGGGATGAGCCATTGTATGTTTTGCTTGTTTGGAGGATATGAACCATTGCTGATGATGATAGTTCTTGTACCATTGGACCGGACGACGCGTTTTTTTCAAGACCATCCACCAATGACGATCGAGAGCAACTTCCGCGGCCTCCCCAGGAATCAACGAGAACAATTCACCGATTCCGCGCAATGTACACCCACAGCGCTACGACCGAAGACGAATCAGTCTTGGCCCTTCGCAAGATCAAAGAGAACCTTAAAGAGAACTGTTTTATCGACGCCATCCGCTACGGAGATAGTCGCAGATACACGGCCGTCTCAGTTGACTACGTGGCAACAATCATTAACGTGGCCTCGGTCGAATGAGCCTCCTCAGAGGCGGCCGAGCAAGTTGACATAGCCAAGGCGTTACTTGACGGACAACGTCCAAACGTTTATGAGAGGAAGCTCTAGCTCGGTTGCTCCTATCTAAATACATGTAAAAGGAGAATTCGTTTTTCTCCGCAACCACTGCACCAAATTTGACGAGGTTTGTTGCACTTAAAAGAAAAACGTAGAATCTAGAGACTGTGTGCTTCGAATTTTTGAGTTAGATAATGTATATTTAATTAAAAATTGGCAAAAATCGAAAATTTTCAAAAACGAAGCTATCAAGTTTACAACTCTGTAACTCAACAACGTAAAACGATGTCACAATTCTATGGATTGCATCTAATAGTACATCTAAAGCGGACAAAATTGAAATGTTACATATGAATATAAAAGAATTTAGTAATATGGAAATAAAGGCTTTGCAGAACCCTTGTAACCAACGTAACAAATTCATGTAAGATGTAAAATGACATACAGAATTTGTCCGCTTTTAAAGATCGAATGGGTGCCGTTTACAGAACCGCGATATCTGTTCTTGATGCAGAGCTATGAATTTCTACACGTCGTGCTTCTATCTTTTTCAAACGGTCGAATATTTGAATATCTTTTTAACAAGATTCAAGCCCTACATCAAAATTTAGCTTCCAGCAGTCACTAGAATGTAACTTTCTCTCTCAAATGCAACAAATTTCATTAAAATCGGTCTAGGTGTTATCTCGGAAAAACGTTTTTGCGTTTTACATGTATTTGAATAGGCCGCGTCGGAGTAGGGCCCGAGCTAAAGCTTCCTCTTCAGGACTCCCGAGCTGCAGTACGAGCATAGCCATCGGCTCCATCACCAAGGAAGCCCGCTGTATTATATTCTCATGGGAAAAGTGATCACCCTACATACGCTAACGTGGTTTCAAGCACACATGGGGTCCTTTGAAGAGGGGTTCACCAGCCTAATTGAACTGGCCCTCTCCAAGGCACGAGATCTCACATTCCGTGCCCATGGAGAATCACCCCGGCCCACGACACCCTACAATACAGATTCTCTCACCACGTACAACGAGGTAACGCAACACGTTTACCTTAGTAGGAGGGTCTATCCGCTCCCACACAAGGAACTTACCCAAACGTAGACAATCACCCTGAAACTTTTGCAGACGGGGATATACCCCAACCCCATTTTTATTACACTCGATCTATCCGCACACGTATACTAGCAATACCTACCCTCAGTGCGGCATCTGACTACCTTCACACACAAGGCCTTACCATCTCAACAGAAAAATGTGCATTAGTCGCTTTTACGCGAAAAACGATGACTCCTTATCCAGTATGCATCAATGGTCAGCCTATCTCCTACAAGAGAAATCACCGGTTTTTGGGCGTCATTGTAGACCGGGACCTCACTTGGAGCCCTCATGTTGCCCACTTAAAGAAGAAGCTCACATCTATTGTTCACGTCTTCAAGTTCATCGCCGGCAAAACATGGGGATCGTCAGTGGGCTCCATGCTACAGTTATATCGAGCACTGTTCATCGGATTCCTACGCTATAGCTCCCCCGTGCTTGCTAAAACATGCAAGTCAAATCTTCGAGAACTTCAGAGCGTGCAGGCGCAGGCACTACGTGTTTGCCTAGGCCTTCCGCGCAGCGCCTCGACAGCTGGAACCATTATAATGGCTCAAGACCATCCGATCACGACTTACATTAGCACCGAAACGCTCAGAGCCCATGTTCGTCATGTTTCACGGATGCAGTCAAGCTCTCTTGCGTGCCTGCCAGAACGACGACCACAGGCGTCCTTCTCCAACAAGGTCAACATCCATCGTGCCTCCTTACCATCGGGTTTCACACCCTCTGCACGTTCAACCTCAGCTTTGTGGTGTTTAAAACAACCTCAAGTGCGTCTTACGATTCCAGGGATAAGAAAGAAGACCGACCTGCCTACCTTGGCCTTGAAGCAAGCAGCTCTGGATTGTTTGCACAGTTTCTACTTTGATCGAGTACATATATATACGGATGGCTCTTCCACTCAGACCAGCTCCACCAGCGCAGTGGTTATACCATCCCGTTCACTAAGCATCCAATACAAGATTTCTCACTTGACAACATCGACTAGTTCGGAGCTTGTTGCCCTCCGAGGTGCCGTTGATTATATTAATAACCAACCGGCTAATCGGTGGGCTATATTCTGCGATTCGAAGGCGGCCTTACAATGTCTTCTGGCATCTCTTCGTTGCGGGTCATGTGAACAACTCGTGTCGGAGATACGAGAAATGCACCATCACATGATCGCGAAAGGACACGACGTCGTGTTTCAGTGGCTGCCTGGTCATTGCGGTATCTCCGGCAACGACCTCGCTGACGAAGCTGCTAGAAAAGCTCACGAGGGAGCAACCCTTGTTTCAATACCTTTATCGCGGACCGACGCAGCCCAACACTTAGGCAAGCTAGCGCACTCTTTGACATTGGAGAAGTGGCACACACCTGAATTCACTAACCATCGCTTGCATTCCCTCGATCCCTATATGCAACTGCGGCTGTTGCCAGGTCTTCCGCGAAATGAGGAAACAGTGCTGTGCCGCTTACGTTTGGGCGTCGCATTCACAAATACTTATGCATTTCTGATTGGAATGGCTGATAGCGCCGAGTGCAATGCCTGCGGTGTCGAGGAAACCATAGAACACCTACTGTGCTACTGCCCATCTTATGAAAATGAAAGGCAAGACCTCTGCACAGCTCTCAATCAGCTAGATGGAAAGCCGTTCACCTTGAACAAGATCTTGGGATCATGGCCTCGCATATCACAGCTACAAAAGGCCACAAAAGCGCTGCTGCGATATTTGAAAGCGACCGGATTGAGTCAGCGTCTGTGATCCGGACTGAGTGACCGACTGATATCTCCAGTGGACTTTCTCTCTTTTTTTTTAAATCTTTCCGTCCCCCTTTCTCTTTCCCCAGTGTAGGGTAGCCAACCGGGCTCACTCCTGGTTAACCTCCCTACCTTTCATTTATCATTTTCTCTCTCTCTCTCTCTCTCTCTCAGTGCGGCGATTCAGCCAACTTAGAACATATGCTCTGGCGATGCCCCATCGTTGCCAGGCACAGATCAAACAGACCAGTCAAGATGGAATACCTCACTGCGGAGCCCCGACTACGGGGACCAAATCTGGGCCTCCTAGAGAGCCAACGCTGCGGCGGCCTGGCTCGGCCTGTCCGTCCCAACGTGGGAGCTGCCCGCTGCGCGGAAATCGCGTATCTCAGGACTGTGAATAAAGTTCTTCCATCCATGCATCCATCGGAGGCGGCCGAAGAAGCCGCGATAGCCCTAGCACTCGCCGCGGTCCCGAACGCTGCGATCGTGATCAGCGACTCGCAGGCGGCAATCCGCGGCTTCGCGCGCGGCCGCGTCCCGCGGGAAGCGGTCCGCATACTCCAAGTTTGTGACGACGGCGACTCGACATCGCCCTCGCAACCCCAAAATTCTACGGTCTTCCTCCTCTGAACCCCGGCACTCACCGATGTCCCGCTCGCGGGCAACTAGGCGGCCCACATCACGGCTCGAGGTCTCACACACCGAGCCGCCGCAGATTATGTGGCCGCCACCTCCGCCCCCGAGAGCGGGGCGTCGGATCTGCCGGATCGAGACATACGGCAGAAATGCAGCAACAAGAATCACAATGGGCATGGGGCGATCGCTTGACCACGTTCAGAGACCTCACCCAAGACTACAGATTCGAAAGGCGCACATTTCCGCCACCGCAGGATAAATTAAACAGGAACGAGGCCGTAACCTTACGCTTGCTCCTGACACACACCTACCTTAGCCTGGCCGTCTCACATCACTGCTACCCGGGTTTATATCCAACAGATGCGTGCAAGGCTTGCGGACAGAGAGCAACGCTGCGACACATGCTCTGGGAATGTGCCGACAACAACGGTAATGAAACCACCTCCGTTCGCGACGCGTCCATAACCGCGGCCGTTACTAGCGTATGAAGTCTCGCGCTAGCTTCTTCCCGACGTCGTCCCAGCTGCGGGGCCAGCCGGGGACCTTCTCCGTCGGCATCGCCGCCGCTGGGAGGCGGCTCTCAAAAGTTGGGCGTTGGAAGCCCTGGGCCGTCCGGCAAGCCGAAGATGCCGCCCGAATCCAAGGACTTCGAGCCGCCACCGGAGAACACCACAACAAAAACTGCCGGACCATTCTTTTTAATAAAGTTTCTTCTTCTTGCTACAGTCACTAAAAGATAGTTCGCTCTCTTAAATGCAACAAAACTTCATTACAATCGGTTTAGCTAACGGTTGCCTATTCGAAGCACTTTTGCATTTAGCACATATTTGAAAAGGGATACTCGAACTAGTCGAAGTTCATGTTCCAGGTAGGCGCCTGCGGAAAAGAAAAAGACAGACACACTGCTTTAGAGCAGAAACACTTGGTCTCATACAGAAAGCTAGATTTGCTTATAGAACGGTTTATGCTAACTGCTGTCTGGTTAACCGGTAGCGCGTAACAGAAATTAATAACCTGCTGAAAGCAACAATTCTATCTACGGAGAGAGCATATTTCGTTAAAATAGACAAAGGTCTTAAAACCCAATAATTATTCCGGAAATACGTAGTCCAAAATAGAAAATAATAAATATCTATACCATCTCTGACTGGCGGTGGTGCAGGGTTGCCAGATGGCCCCAACAAGACATAGCCAAGTGATCTCAATATGTAGCCTAAAAATAGCCAGACCCAGATTTTCGTGAGCGAAATGTAGCCAAAGACATAGCCAAAACGTTTGATGATGTTCTGCAGGGGTCTTATAAATGGTGCAGATGATGTATTTCCAGCTCCAAAATTCCGCCGCATGCCACAACAGCACAACACTGGCCTCAAGATCTCCGTAAAGAATTCCAGTGAGACGTGCCACTCAAACGTGGATTTGGACACCACTTATTGTGAGAATGAGCCGAAGGACTTCTTTTCCAATTTACTCATGATGTTGTTGCTATTTGCCAAGCCACGTTCTGAGCTAACTTTTGTTCACGCCTCGCTTTACCCGAGGCACTCTTTAGTAACAGTCGGGCAAAATATTGCCAGCTCCTATATCGAGCAACGATATAGAAGCTGGCAAATAGGGCACTCCATCGCGATCAGCTTCGGCTGGTCACGATGGAGTGCCCAAGAAGCAGCTCGAGTTCAATGCATTGTGGAATAGGGATGCCTTTCCTGAGGTTGATTCAGAAAACAAACATGTCATTGCTCTCTCGCTCTCTCACTTTCTCTCGAACTTTTGTATGTTTTATGGAAAGCAGCTCGATGCTGAGTTTGCAAATGTTACCGCTTGGACTCTGGAGAATGCGTCAAACCTTCTCTCACTTTCTTCACGCGAAGAAGCGGCAGTTGTAACTGAAATTCGCCTTTGACTGGGAATAAACAGAAGGACCTGCTGGCCCATAACAGAAGAGGTGAATTAAAGTTTATAGTTTCAATTGGCACCGTGTCGCAGGAAATCCGGCGTGGCATCCGGCGGCCAGCGTCCAGCGTAGGACGTCGCTACGACAATAATAATTTCGAACCACGCGCACCCAACCACGCAGGCCCACCATGTGGCGCAAGGAAATTACTGAACTAATTTAATTTCTCAAGGTAAAATACATAGAAAGATCGTAAAAACCACTTACGCACAACCTACATACATCATAGCGTCGGATTGTAATTTGAATATACGAGAAAACATAATTCTGTTACGCGGAAACTCCAACACAAACCCCTTTTAACGCGATAGCGTTTTCCAGCTGCCGTTGGAGGTCTGTCTTAGTAGCAACGTCGCGGACCCCTGAAATCCTTGCACACCATCAAAAAAACATAAATTAAAATAACAAAAGAACCACAACGCTCGTCTTCGTGCATAGGGTTCGCCGCCAGCGTTTCCCTGTAAACATTGCGGTTACATAAGCTGCAGTTACCGGGAAGCGTGAGAAGCGCTCGGGGATCATTGTATGCTTTCGCGTTCCTCTCTTAAGGCGAAGGTTAAGCGTCCTCCAAATTTCTTAAACAGCGGTTCGCTGGCAAGATTCGTGCAACGTGAAAACGTGTACATAAGGCTCTGTGAATGCAGGTACGAATGTGTGTGTTGCCAAATTTCCGAGGGGAGCGCTGTGTACCTTTACTTTCAGTACGACCTGAAAAAAAAAATGTAATTCCACTAGGGAACACACAAAATCGACTTTATGGGCCGCGCATTGCTTTCGTGAAGTTAAGTAGAAAGTAAACCGCTGTGTCTAAAAAATTCAAGCATTACACATCAGAATAGCAAGTCACTAGAACACTATACGAGGGACATTCCGAAAGTAAGCTCTGTCATTCATTTTCGCACGGAAACTTTATTGCAAAGAAAACAAAACAAAAAAAAACACCATGGCATCATAAATTATACACCTTGCACTATTTTTCCACCCAGTCGCCACGGACATTGAAACATTTGTCGCAGCGCGCAATCAGTTTGAAGACACCACTCTGGCAAAACTTAGTGCCCTGCGAATGCAAGGGATTGTCGCACAGGCTGCTGCACCTCAGCATTGCTTCGGAAGTGAAGTGTCGAGAGCGAGACTTTCAATGCAGGAAACAGGTGCCCTTTCATACCGGATAACAGAATGCACCTCCACTGGAGACCACGCTGTCAACACATGTCTGTCTGCCATCGTGACTTGTACTCGAATAACCTCGGACACGCCCGTCTGCTGCTACACCCTCTTCTTCGATGCTCTGCGCATGCGCCATTCCTCCTCTGCTGACGCTCCTTCCGTCGTTAAACCAGCAACGGGCGTGGATTCTTATGGCGACCGTTTCGCCTTGTGTGCGACTTTCTCTTTAAGAAGAAATGACGAAACTTACTTTTGGAACGTCCATCGTATACCTTTACAGACTGGCACGAAGTCTTTCCCAACCACCACTGCGACGTGTGAAAAAATAAAATATGCACGTAACAGTACCACAAGCACCTATTATGTATACAGAATGCAGTTCGTTTTTCTCTCACCACAGCTGGAAAATACAGGAAAAAGAAGAGAGCTTGGCGCTGCAAGGACGTATAAACATGACAGCCATGATTTAACGCCATCCTCCCAGAGCCGACTGCCTAAAAACACAGCCTTGGGGATTGCCTACACATTTTTGTCGTAGCAGCACTGAGCTCTGGGTTTTCATAAACCAGCGTTCCCGAATTTTGGCAGATTTGACGTGGTCTTCCGAAATCGGAAGTCCTAAAGACAAAAACAACCCAAATATAGACATGTAGCCAACTCGAGATTTCCGACGCCAACCCGGATAAAAAGTAGCCCAATTTGGCCAATAATAGCCCAATCTGGCAACCCTCGTGGTGGTCGTGGGTTGTAGCAACAGGCGGGTTTAACCTAGCATTCAAAGCCGATAATTGCTCCGCCCCATCTTTGACTATTGTCGGTGACACCGTGACGTCAGACGGAGTGAGTGCGGAAAACACTTAACGAGTATTTTCAGTCAGGGTTTTCCCAAAGGAATAGCTGGGGCTTTAACACCTTTGCTTGACACTTAGAGTAATATGACGCCAGACCATTGAAATATATACGAGTGTTGTTGACTTTTTGCTGCTTCATGTAGATACAACAAAAGCCGTTGGCACTGTTGGAGTATCTCCTTTAGTCCTTAACAAGTCCCACAACATCACTGTTCTATACTTATTCGTCATTTAGAAGGTGTAATTCCTTGAAACAGGTCTCATTTCGCAAGGTTGGAAGAGTGCGAATTTGGCAGCTGTTCTTAATTCGGGCAATAAAAGCTCAGAGAAAGACATGGGCCTACTTCGTTCACGTCGATATGTTGCAGGATAATTGGGAATAATTTTTAGAGTGCCACATTCACGTTCTTTGGTCCAAATGACTGCTTTGCACCTTATCAACACGTATTCCGGAAAGGTTACTCCTGTGGCACGAAGCAAGCACAATTTCAGCAATTCGTATCCGAAGCCATTGGTAAAAGCAGCCAGCCGGCAACGCGGCTTATCTTGATTTTAGCCCAGATTTTAGTACTGTAACACACAACCTTTTAAATATCAAACTTCTGCGTTAAAGGGACACTAAAGCGAAACAATAAATCACTTTAGACTAATGAAGCATTGTTTGAGAACCCTGCAGGCAGTCATTGCAAAACAATTGTTTGATTATTAGATGAGAAAATGAACGTCCAAGTTTCAGTATTTGAATTTTGCGCCGAAACCCCAGCGCCAGTACGTCAGCGTGACGTCATGGATTCCAAAGTGTGTTTTCGCATTTGGGCAGCGTTGGCTGAATAAAGGTTCCCGAAACTTACCATGCTTAATATTTGGTTCCTTTAGAACGCAATGTAGTCAATCTGTACCGCTATATATAATTAGTAGGCCCTAGAAGATGCCATAAAGATCCATGACGTCACAGCCCCCAGGTGCGGGAACTTAAGTAGGCGTCGCCACCCGTATTTCGTTCTTGCGCTTTTTCTGGCTTACCAAACGTCTTATCGCTGTAAGAGTGGTGTTTTTGGTGTTGTAGAAAGGTAATTTACTGATGCAAAAGAAATCATTTTTCACTTTGGTGTCCCTTTAAATATAAGGAGAAAGTTCCCTATCGGATGCGAAACTACCTATATGGAAGAACTCAGTCTGTTGTCCAGAACAGAGTCAGATCTTCACCAATAATGGTGACTTCGGGGGCTCCCCAAGTAAGCATGCTGGGTCGACTATTGTCTTTAATCTGCATAACCAACGTTGTCGAAAACAACAGGTAGCCAATCAAATTATTTGCCGACGATTGTGTGACAAATCGAGAAACTAGAACTGCAAATTAAAGAGGTAGTCTGTAAATAGCTTTAAATAAAGTAGCAAACTAGTGTAAACAACGCAACATTCATTTGAATATGAGCAAGTTAGGTCGGGTTGGTATACCGCGAAATTATGCCGACAAGAGTAAGGTATATGGCACGGCTAGTCACAGAGTTACAGCCCCGATACGAAATCAGTAACGCACTTATCGACACACTGTCTAAGTGCAAATACCTAATAGTCTATTTCCCCGAATAATTAATTTTGAGTGAACAAATTGACGAACAAATTAATTCAGTGAACAAATGTAGCAGCCTGTCAGCAAAAGCTGACAGGCTGCTACATTTTATTTGAACTAATTTTAAGAAGCGAAGCGGCAAGTTGAGGAAACTCTGAGCCGCCCGCGGCCGAGTGGGTCGCATCTTGCGAGCGATCTGCGATGGGTAGCGAGTCTATAGGGACTGCTGATAGCTTCGTGTACGCTGTGTTCTCTTCGCTCAGTTTGCGTTGAAGCGAGAGGCAGCACGAAGGTGAATTAGCTCGCTGCTGCTGCCGCTGTTACTCGTGCTGGCGTTTTGACAGCGAGTGTCCGCGATAATCGAGTGAGACGTGTTGATGTTTGCCTGAGCACGCGTGACATCATGCTCGTTCATTTAGTTAGTAAACTAATGTTTACAAGTTTATGCGGCCGATGAAACTACTATGCTTACTTCGTATAGCTGTCTAATAATTTGTTATTGCAATCGATGCTTCGCCTTTCGCGCGAAACTGCGACCTTTTTCATTAACGGACTACACTGCGTTCTCAATGAACCAAAGGCTGAACATAGACGGTTATGTCTTACCATGCTTTTTCATATTACTGTGCACTACGTTTATTCTCTACCCACTCCCCTCTGTGATGCTTCGGCCCTGAGGGTAAATAAATAAATAAATAAATAAATAAATAAATAAATAAATAAATGAGAGCTTATTTGGCACGAAAATGGCCCAAATACAAGAGAAATATTAAATTCGTGACTTCAAACTTAAGTAAAGACATGGAGCTTTTGACACAAAATTTGGATTAAAGAATACTCGTCTTCATTTCTTCGGTTATACACCAACCTTCTTTTTCAAGCAATGAACAAAAAATAATTTACAAAGAATACCTTGCTATCGTTAACTAGCTTTAAGCGGGTCGCAGTAGAGAATCTATATGCTTATGACTGCTCCTTTCCAACCGTAACGAACACCCAAAGGGGCCCACATATTTGACCCTGTGCAGCTTTTACCACTGCGTGTTATGTAATTGACCACGTGGCAAACACGCTCCATACGCACTATCAGAAAACAAAGTTCCAGAAATTGGCAGGCAGCACAGCCTGCCTTATAGATTCAACGTGCACAGTTTTCATGGTCGATATACGACAATTCCGAACGCTGTCAAAAATCTCTGAGTGAAAACAAAAAAAAAGGTCTTTTGTTATAGAATGTCCATACATTGCTAAAACATTTATAAACTGTCTTTGCATGCACCGTCATCTGCTGTGATTTTTTCTTCCGCAAGCTATGAAATTTTATATTTTCCCAATGTTGCAACAATTTCCTTTAAAATTTATTTTCGTGATATGTTACGGTTTCAAAATTTCCAAACATTTTACATCTCTAACGCCCGCACACGGAGATGCACTCATGCACGCATGCTATTATAAAACGTTTTAAAGAAAATGAGAGCTCATGAAACAGGCGAAGCGATCAAATCAGTGATGGTTTCTTACGTTTTAGATACGTCAAGGAAGCTTATTTATTAAGTTTGTTGCAATGTTGTACACCCGTATTATCAAGTGGGACTGCTCATCGCTGTGGCTCGACAACTTGCGCTTATTGTCGAAGGGGTGCCGACAGTTGCATATCGTCTGTACAGTCCACAAAGGTTTGCATCCATCTCTTGCTAGGAATAATCTAATGGATCTGAGTGCTCAAGGAAGAGCGGCGGGCATCCGGACGCTTTACGCGCTGCTCTGCTTCCTTCTTCTGCAGATCTCGACTGTTCTGGGCGCGTGTTCGACTGTCATTGCCTGGGATCATGCCGCCACTACCGTTTCGTCACCGAGGTTTACAGCGCCTCCTTCCAACAACACCATCGACAGGTCATGGACTGCGAACCCTGTTCTTCGCACCTGGGCGACGTCATCACCTACATCATCGCCGTACCCCGAGGATGTAAAATCCGTGCTGCGTAACGATCGCTTCAGTGGGCAAGGAAGAGCGGCAGGCATGCGGACGTCTTACGCCCCGTTCTGCTTCCTTGTTCTGCAGATTGGTGATTATCCCTCCTTATACGCTAGAAGCACTAGCAATGTTAGTACGCTGCTTATTCCATTCGCAAAAGTGTTTTTAGATACTGCCTGTGACTGTGTACACGTTTTAAGATTGTTATTGTTAGCAGGCGACATTGAATTAAACCCATAGCCGACTGACACCTCAGAAATCCTAGCCGCTATTTCCGCGCCATCCGCAAAGTCGGATGAACGTCAAGACGAGCTATTGTCAGTTCTTTCCCACGATAAAACCAATCAGC